>NW_010423426.1:0-227 GCF_000710305.1 Buceros rhinoceros silvestris
CCCGCCGGTGCCGCTGCCCCCAGTCCTTCCGCCGTGGTCGGGATGGTTTTGCTCCACCAATCCCAGCACCGAATGTTGCAGGTGACACCGTGGTGGCCAGGACAACCCAGGGTGGGGTGGGGGGGCACGACCAGCCCCGGTGCTGACACACCGGTTTCCCGGTCGGACGCGGGACGTTGGGGTATTCCGGGAGCTGCTCCCAGCTCTCCCACAGCAATTCCCGAGGC
>NW_010423426.1:551-788 GCF_000710305.1 Buceros rhinoceros silvestris
CCCCCCCCGGCGAGGTGCCACTGGGACCAAAGGCGCCGACGGATGACGGGTCCAACGAGGATGAGGAGGGGCTGGCGCAGAGGATCCTCCAACGCCCTTGACACCAGGGGGGCCGTTTATTAACGAACTTATGGTGAATTTGGTGAAATTCCGGGTTTTCCCTGCCAGAAGAGCCGCTCTTTGCACCGCCACGACGTTTCGAGAGTGAAAGCAGATTCCAGTGGCGGCACCTTCAGC
>NW_010423427.1:0-1155 GCF_000710305.1 Buceros rhinoceros silvestris
TTGAAGATTTCCCTCTTGAGACTTGTCCAGGCTTCCTGGACCCCTATGCCCTCCAGGACCGCCTCCCAAGAGACCCTGCCAACCAGTCTCCTAAAGAGGTTGAAGTCTGCCCTCTGGAAGTCCAAGGCAGCAGTTCTGCTGACCCCCCTGCCTACTGCTTCTAGAACTGAAAATTCTATTATTTCATGGTCACTAAGCCCAAGACAGCCTCCAATCTTCACACCATCCAGAAAGAAACATACTGGCTTTAAAAATGCATGGCTAGTCCATAAAATTTTCACTATTTGAATATTTATTTTTCCTGAATTTTATCATAACATCATAAATGGTGATACAGATCAATGGAAGTATCTTCAGTTTGATATAAGGTCTTGTTTTCTGCAGGCTGGATGGGAATTTATGAAGAATATTCAACTACTTTTTTATATTTACTTGGAGAAATATCTATTTCTAGTTTTAGTGGACAATTGTATATCAACTTTGGTAATGTATACTGACTTCCTGCTTTGATGTTTTTTCTTGTTGGTGTCATCAGTTTGGTCGAGGTAAAACCAAGGTCTGGTAACAATAATACCTTCCCCTATCCCACCAGAGATAGGGGAAGGGAGAAAAGAACTCGTGAGACCTCTAAAATGCTTTTTGGAAAACTGAAACAAACTTTAATAACACTACAAACAAATATATATTAAACACAAAGGAAAACAGTGAGATATTGAGGGGTTTGGGAAGGTGAGGGTTAAACCGCAAGCAAACACAGACCCCGGCAGCGATCTGAGATGGCGGCGGCCACGTCGTTCTGCCATGTGAGCAGAACACAGAGACCCGCGCAGCGACAAATTACCTGGCAGCGTGAGATAGAGCGGAATTGGCACAAAGTCCTACCAGTCTCTGTCGCAGAATGAAGCAAAGCAAAAGCAAACGGCTCTTGGGCACGCAGGCAGTCCGGACCCGGCTCGGCACTTTCGGCGGGGCTCCGATGTGGCGTGCTGAGGCGGCACGGTGACGGGGCTCGGTGAGAAGCTCTGGGGGTCTCCAGCATGGTGCGCGCAGACAGCTAGCTCCCGGACGAGCGGAGTGCGGCGCGGTGTCGCTCTGGCGATGCTCGCGGCACGACTCCGAGCAGCACGTGGCGGGGGCGGTGCCCGGCTCCGCCCC
>NW_010423427.1:1352-5547 GCF_000710305.1 Buceros rhinoceros silvestris
TCCGATGTGGTCCCGGGTGGCCGAGAGTGCAGAAAGACTGACTTAATGAGGGCGCAGTGCGGCTTTTTAAAGGAGAAACAGCACGAAAATCAAACAGACCTGCGAAAACTTTTAACCAATGAAAAATGGAGATGCAGCTGACATCACATGGTAGGGAATACCAATTGGCTAGTTTAAAGCAAACTTCTTTTCTGAAACAGGAGAAGTTGCTAAGCCATCACAGTTGGTTGTGTGGGGCTTTTTGGTTTTGATTTGTTTTGCTTTGCTGTAGTTGTTTTTTTTTAAGTATTCATAGTTTGGTTTTTTCAACATAAGAGTCTATGATTTGAGACTCATTAAACATGAAAATGTGCAGGTTTTTTTCTGTTTTGGTTTGGTTTTTTAAATTTTCTGAGAGTAGTATGTCTGTAAAGTAAAAATCACTTTTCTCTGTACCTAATTCTACAAGAAACCGTAGACAACTTTTTTTTTGAGATCAGGGTTAGTTTTTTGGTGTACTTTTCATTTTTCTACTTCATCAGAAAGTCTGTGGAGCTGATTTTTTTTGTATACACGTTATTACAGCTGCATAAGGACTTGCATGTTAATTTTATAGTCCTGTACTGAGATTATAACAGTTCTACAAGTCAAACCAGGCAACGTGATTACTTTGTATGGAAAAGCTTTCCAGAAAACAAATTCATACATTAAGTTTCTCCATTGAAACTGGTGAAATAAGACTCCACACTGTTTTGTCCCGCAGAGTTCTTTATTTAAACTCATATTAATGGAAGAGATGCTTGAAATCCTTTAATATAAGAGAAGATAGTACATAAACACTTATTTTCATCATCTGAACAAAACTGCAGGCTATGCATGCTCTTTTTCCACATGTATTTTGTCTATTCTGAGGAAAAAACATCACCAAAGAACGGCAAACATAATCTGAAATTCATGTCTGCAGTTTTAAGAGATGCTGTTCTTATGTGGCTGGAAATATATCTTCCTTGCTTCATTTCCTTTCAATAGAAGAATGTATTTGGCAGCTACACTCTTACTGATGGTTACCCAAAAACAAATAAAAGAGAAAGGATGCAGGAGGAGAAGGAAATGAAGTAGAAAAATGTTTAACTAATTCCAAATCTGTGCATCGTCTCTCAGAAAATCTTCCTGGTTTCAGTATCTGTAACTGCAGTGTCATCATGGTTTTACAAGAAGTTCATATCATTGTATATTTGTTGGATATTTCACATGGGAAAATATTTCAAAAGTTGCAACTGTATAAAACACAGATTTTCTGTGTATAAAACTATATTGCTAATTACAGTCTCTAATTAAAGAGACATTAAATCAGCAGGCACAACTTCTACAAAAAGAAGTCAAGATATATAAAAGTCTCCGGAAGACCTGTACAAGCTTGAAGGTTGTAACATTAATACACAGAAAAGATTCATGTGAAACACATATGTTGCAAAATCTGAAAGTCATTTAAGGTACCAAGACTTTAAAAGAGTTTCTAAAATTCAAGGAAAGGCCTAATGTAAAATCCCGATTGACTTTGTGAAATCTATTAACTCTTTACATCTTTCTGATTTACATTATAATTTAATACCCCTTATGCTTACTAAATGACTGCTTTTAATGTTCTAACTGAACATTAAAAAACTGAAGAAACAACTTCCTTCTCGTTAATTCATTTGCCAGCAAAAAAGATGTGCATGTAACTTTTTCTTCAGCACCAAGAAGTCATAATTAGACCTTATTATCTGTATAATTTAGATGTCATAATTCAATATTTAAGCATGCTTAATCAGAAATGTAAAAATACAATATTGTCCTCATGAGGCTCAAAATACTTAAGGATGGATGCTCACTAAGCAAAATAAGCATTTCACACCTTTAATTATGCTATTAGGGTGTGCTAAATTGTTATGTCCTTATTTTCAACATTCATGTTTTTCACGGCAGATTAGGGACTAACTTACTAGTTAATCGAAGCCATTGAGAATCCAGTAATGAGAGTGTCGTCTGCTTCAACCTGGCTATGCTACCACACTGTTTTGCCTGCCCAGGCAATGATAGTACAGGGGCAGTACCTCACCAACCTTTCTTAGCCAATTTATTTCACAGTGCTGAGCCTTTATCACTGAACCTAGACTAAAGTACCTGGAAATCATCTAGAACCTGCCAAATCTTCCCACTTCATGTGGATGATAAAGGAAGTCAGAACAAAAAATGAAGATTTCAACACTAGCAGAGACAGAAAACATACACTCCCTGGTAGTTTCTTACCTTCATGCTGGAGTGTCAAAACAATTATTTCCATTTCTACTACCTGAAATTGAAAGGAAGAACAGTCTCCTCTGCTGCAGTGTGATATATGCTTGCATCATACTATGTTTGTCTACCTTGACAAAGTTGTCTGCCACTTTACTGGATCAAGGTCCTTCCTGAATGATAACTCAGTCTACGCAGAAAGACAGTCCTGTAACGAGAAGGGGCAGAAGCTGAACTCCATAGATACTTCATCAATATTCTCCAAAAAGGTTGTGCATGCCACTTGAAAAGACCAAATAAGTGGCAGCCATTTTGCAGAATTTTCACTTTATGCAGGTCCTGTTTCATGCTTTAAGGTTCTGCTCTCTTCTTGCACACTTTAGACTTCTGTTAGGAAGATGGATAAGCAATAACCAAAATGCTCTGAGTCTGGATTTGTGCTGTGGTTTTATTCTGTTTTGGGCATGCAAATTTACAGTGCAGCAGTTGCTCCATGGTAACCGTGTGCACGTTGTAAATCCTTTGTAAATACAAAATAACTAGCTCACATTTTACTGGAGATTGATATAATTTTTGTTTCTCTTGTTTAGAGTGGAGATGTGGAGAGTTACCAAGAAATAACTGGAATTTAGTAAGCTTATGCACTGGTTTATACTATGATAGATAGTTCAGTCTCACATTCAGATAGTGGTGCCTCCTTCTCTCCATTAATCAATTTCATCCAAATGAAAATGCTCCAAGATAAAGAGTTTTATGTTCTGTTAGAAACATCTTTGCATTACAGTGAATTAAGAGGGTTTAAGCACCTCCCAGTCCAGACTGAGGATATCATTGACCGTCTCATTTCCTAAAACAGGTTTGCATGAGAACCTTGTGTAGGCTTTGGTACATTGCTGTCTCCTTTCTACCACTGCACCCTGTGTCTCACATAACTGTTGTACAAATGTATCTGCAGACAGAGCTTAGATACTGCAAGACAGGCAATATAAATTGAACAATAGCTGGTTTTATTTCCTGAATTTACCTTCCTTCACTCCAGGTTCCTGTGGCTGTCTATCAGAGTCCTGTTCTGAGAGTCGCTGTTAATCTCCCTTTCACACAACTCAAAAATATGGCAGTCATCTGCTTGTTAATGGTAATGGAAGTACATTTTATGCAAAATGTGTAGTTGGCTATATATCCTTTTTTGTTATTGTTGTTGTTTTCTTTTTTTTCTGATTATAAATGAAATAGAAATGTGAATTTTACCTTCTGTTCACTTCAGCTTTTCTCAATTTTGATTTTTATTACTAAGGAAAGAGAATGTATGATTTAGGATTTAAAGTATGGAAAACCGATTGATTCCATAAGCTTGTTCAGCATAGCCTTTCTTTTATAAAATATCATTAAAAGAGTATTTTATTTGCTTTACAATTTGTTATTTAAAGCTGGACATCATAATTTGATCAGCAGGGAAATCTACCAATATAGTTTTGACATTGTAGCATCACTTCAATACAAACACTCTGGGATTGGTTTCATTTTATTTCAGCTTACTATTCATAATTTCATCTCCATAGACTTTCAATAAAATTGTTTTGTTTTGCTATTATAACATAATCTGCATATATTTGCATAAAATAATCAAACACTGGTTGAGAGTCTCAGGCAACAATTATGCATGCTCTGAAGTAGTATCTCAGTTCAAAATATCTACAAAGTTTATTTCAGGTGTGATTTAAAACCTCTGGACCTTTACCTCATAGCTCCTGGGGTCAGAAACTTCAGAAGCTGAACTTAAATTTCTAATACATGTTTTGTACCATCTATGTAATCTTTACTGAAGTTATTGTTATCATTTATAATTGTCACCGGTTTGGCCAAGGTTAGCCAAGGTCCGGTAACGATAATACGTTCCCTTATCCCACTAGAGATAGGAGAAGGGAGAAAAGAATTAGTG
>NW_010423428.1:0-528 GCF_000710305.1 Buceros rhinoceros silvestris
GGGGGGCGGGGGGTTGGTGCGGCTGTAGCCCGGGGTGATGATCTCAGCCAAGGATGGTTTCAGTTCCTTCTTGCTCTTTCTCCCCCACCCTAGGTATGAAACAATAAAAATAAATAAATAATAATAAAAAGAGAAGCTCGAAGCAGCCCTTCCCTTCGAGTAAAATATTAACTGGCTCTTACAGCTAACTGATTAAATGTCCTGTAGGACAAAGTTACGTCTGATCTCGGACAAAGGAGCCTCTGGAAATGGGTGTAGCTGCTTCCCTGGAACAGGCAGAGGCTCTGCTCCCCTCTGCCCCTGCCTGGCTAGGAACCTGCATAGCCCCACAGCTTAATTTATTATTTTTAATTTCCCCCCCTGTGCTGGCTCGGTGCTCACACTAGTTAAATGTTAGCTGGAGCTGGCTCGCAGCCCTGCGATAAGCACCATCCCTGCCCAGCCGCGCTCCCGGCTCCAATCCTCGTCGCGCCCAGAGCCGGGCAACAGGCAAAGTTCAGGGCTTGTTTATTCAGGGGAGATAAGGCA
>NW_010423428.1:634-4726 GCF_000710305.1 Buceros rhinoceros silvestris
GGCTTGTTTGTTCAGGGGAGATAAGGCAAGGACGCCTGGCAGCGCGCAGGCAGCTTGCGGGGCTGTTGTTCATTTATTAGAGATCCTTGTTTGCCTTGTCGTAAGAAAGTTTCCCCTCCCTCTGCTTTCCCAGCCCAGGTGCACAGCAGCTCTTGTGGCCTGTGCGTGATTCCAGTCTCGTGTCCCTGTGTGGAGGCCTGGGGAAGGGTCCCTGTGGCTGTCAAGGTGGCCACGGTTCCGCTGGCAGGATGGAGAGGTGTCAGCATGGGGCTGGCTGGAGTGCTTTCAGGTGCTTTGGTGCTCCAGATGTGACCCTGCCGCTTGCTTTGCCCAAGTAGCTTGGTGGGTTTGTCTTTTGCCAGACGTGGTACCACCAAAGCAACTTCTTTCCTGTTGACTTCTGTCCCCACTCACCCGCCTTGCGTCACCCTACCAGGCCCATCACTTGCGGGCAGACCCTCAGTCTGGACAGGGCTTCTCCTGGAAACAGAAGTAACTTGGAGGGAGGATTCTCCCAGCCACTGTCCTCTGCTCCTTAGGGACCTCAGCCCTGTGGGCAACACCCTGCCTGCTGCTGGGGTTGGGTGCTGTGTGGGTGCTCTGTGCTGGGCTAGTGCCTGGGGGGCAGCGAGGCAGGAGATGTGGGGGTCACACGTGTCTGGATCTGGATCTGAACCCCCCTGAAGGAAACAGCAATTCAATGGAGGCTTCAGGAATATGGCTGGATCCTGTATCCAGACTCTTGCTTCTCCTTTTCAGCACCAAAGCCCCTTTTCGCTTTTGTTTCACTTTGGTTTTACCTGCCCTCTGCCTGAGACCCGGTGAGGTATTTGCTTCAGGGAAACCGACAGCAGCAAGCGTGTTTCAACAGCTTCTCTGCAGGGCCAGGTATTCGGTTTATGTATCTTAAAAAAAAAACAACCCTAAGAAAACATGTAGGTGCTGGTCACTTCGTGGGGAGGTCTCCTGTTCAGAGATGCCCGATCACCTCCTTCTTCTTTAGTGCATGCAAAATGAACCAGTGGCTTTGCTTGAAGCAGCTGGGAGAGGCGGGGCGTTACTCGGGAGGGAGTGAGCGAGCGATAGCTGAGGTAGATGCTGAGCTTCAAGGCAGCTTGGGATGAAAGAGAAACTGAAATCTTACGGGAAAACTGGGGGGGAGAACTGTTGTCGCCTGAAAAGTCTTGGTGAAGATGCCAAGTGGCTCCTGTATGGGTTTTCCTTTGCCCTGCATCGCTGTGTGCCTGCAGCATCCTTCCCTGTGTCTCTGTCATTTCAGAAGAGGCAAAACTTAGGGGACAAGCGTCTCACGTGGTAGGAGACAGCCAGCTGTGCTGAAGCGGAGCTGTTGAGCTCCTTGGGAGCCCCCCTGACACCCATTCCACATGTCCTTTGGTCAGGGGGATGTGTGGAAGGAGATGACGACCAGGAGTGATGGAAGGAGGAGCCCAGAGCAGACCTGGAAGAAAACAAGTCTCTGAGCAACCGGGCCCAGCGCTCAGGAAACGACTGCTGCCTCTGCAACAGGGCAGATGAGCCAGAGGGGTGCTGCACAGGATCACTCCGCTCAAGCTCTCCTCCCTGCCCTGTGCTGGCTGCAGGCTCGATGCCTTCTGCTGTGCTTCAGTTTCCCCTTTGGCAAACAAGGGTTTGCTTTTCCCTGAAGCCAGCCCTGGGCTGAGGCCATGCCTGGTCAAGCGTCCATGTGTATGCGCGGCCAACTCCTTCCCAAGCCCGTTTGCTCATGAGTGTCTGACCCAGTGCTCTGTGTTTCAGGAGGGTTTTGCAGCCAGCCCTGTTCTGGGGAGCTGGGGAGCCCATCCCAAGGATCAGCTGTGCCAGCCTGGCAGCAGTGGGCTGGGAGGCTGCCCTCGCCGGGGGAGTGGAAAGATGAGCGGAGGCACGGCCAATCTCCTAACAGCTCTCTTCGTGGCGGCAGCAGCAGCAGTGGGCTACCCCTCACGGCGGTCTCCCACTGACCTGGATGCCACCCCCAGAACAACAGTCACCTTTGACGGTAAGAGGTCAATGACGGCTGCTCATAGTGGTGGCGGTGAGGTTTGGGACCTTGCCAGTCACCACATCGTGACTGTGTCCAGTCCCCTGGAGCAGGGGGCTTAGCATGGGGGGTTGACTGCAAGGGACCCTCCGGTCTCCTACGCTGTATGGCTCTCTGGTGTTGGGTGCCAGGAGTCAAAGTGCCCCAAAAGATGGAGCAGGGCAAAGACATCTATCTTCCCAAAAGGCGGGGTGGGGACAGAGTCATGCAGGGAGCCAGCCTTGGTCAGCCCCTGGCCCTGCCCCGCAGTCTTTGCATGGTGTCCTGAGCCAGCCATCACACCCTGGCTGGACTCCCGTGGCCCTAATAGTGAGCAGAGAGCTTTCTTCCATTAATTTCTCTAACTGCCACTGGGCTTTTGGCCTTCAGCCTCTGTGGTGTCAGCCAGCCCCATGGTGTCTCATGCCTTGGGCATCCATATGACTTTGTCGACCTCGTTAATGAAGCCCAGCCCAGCAGTCAACAGCGGGAGAGGTTTTCATTTGCATCTGGGGCACCCCTTCCTCCTCAAGAAATGTCTTTTCTTGGGGACATCATTCCCTACCAGCTGCCTCTGGAGTCCTTTCACATCCTGAGGTGGGAGGGTCAAAGCCTGGCTCAGGGTACCTCTGGCCAGGGCTGAAACTCACCCCACACTTGTCAGCCCCCCAGATTGGATGGTTGCCATGGCTCAGTGGGCAGGGTGCACCCAGCCTCGCTCCAGGAGCCCTCCCCTTGCACCACAGTTTCGGTTCAGGTTTTTTACATGCTTCTTTCGGGCTGGCTGCATTCATTTTGGAGCCAGGGTCACTACTGGTGTGTTCTCACTTCCTTCAGTGGTTCCCCAAACAGTGTGGCAGATCCATATTGGACACGGACTTCGCAGCACTGTCACTAGTGACAGAGAGTGACACCCAGCACTGTCTGATAACCTCGGTGGGTGCCTTCCCACCTGCTCCAGGCTCCATCCTCTGTCCTTACCTGGTGACTCACATTGTGCCTGCCCCAGGGACCCTTCAGCCTCCTGTTCCCTTTGCAGAGCTGTCAGGCGTCCGGCGCTTCAGCGCGCGTGCCCTCAACTACAGCACCCTGCTGCTAGAGGACGACCGGGGCATCCTCTACGTGGGCGCCAGGGGAGCCATCTTTGCCCTCAACTCCAGTGACGTGGCTGACAGCTCCCACCGCACGGTGAGCCCGGCCTCTGATGGCCACTGCCTGCTTGTTCCCTCCTGTCTTGTGCTGCCCAGTCCCTGCCAGAATCGTGGCCACCCTGTCCCTGCTCATCCTCCTGATCACCATCTCAGGTCTTGCCTGGAGGTGCTGTCCCCAGGTCTGTCCCTGAGTTCCCTGTGGACACATGGTCCTTCTCCACAGCCGTGCAGTGTGGGAACAGTGGTGGGAGCTCAGAGCTGCCTGCTTCAGGGACATCCCAGCAGGATGAAGGGCAGGGGGGAAGCGTGCCCCTTTGCTCCCCTGGGAGGGACACCCCAAAGGACACCCTGCAGGTGCCCTGGGGTTTCTGCCTGCTGGCCAGGATGTGGGACCACTCTCACCCCTGGCCCGGGGGACACGGGCAGGGTGCCACCTCATGCAGCTGTCCCCTCTCTAAATCAAAGAGAGGGTATTAGTACCTGTGGTGGCTCTGGCAGAGGCTGGAGCCTGCAGTGACGAGGGACCATGCAGTGATGGGGAGCCACAGAGTGACAATCCGTCTCCCCTTGCAGATCCACTGGGAAGCCTCCCCGGAGAAGCAGATGGACTGCTTGCAGAAGGGCAAAAACAACAAGGTATAGAGCTGGTGGGTGGGAGCCGGGGGGGCCACTGCTGTTTTCCCTGGGTGGTGACGCTTGTCCTCCCCCTCTGCAGACCGAGTGCTTCAACCACGTGCGGTTTCTGCAGAGGCTGAACAGCACCCACCTCTATGCCTGCGGGACCTATGCCTTCCACCCGCTCTGCGCCGCCATCGTGAGTACTGCTTGGCCCCATGGCTGCCACCTGTCCCCCGCCACCAGGCCGCCCCTGGGGTGGCCCAGCCCACATCCCCCCCCACCCAC
>NW_010423428.1:4771-5659 GCF_000710305.1 Buceros rhinoceros silvestris
CGTGGCGCGCCCTTGCCCCCTGCCACCAGGCCGCCCCTGGGGTGGCACAGCCCACATCCTCTCCCACCACCTCCACCTGCAGCCCCATTCTCTTTCTACCCCTGTCCCAGCCCCTCCCCAGCTCCAGGGTGAGGCAAGTGACCCCCAGGCTGGGGTGGGTTGATTTGGAGACACAACCACTGTGATGTGTGTGCCCAAAGTCCCCACCCTCATGCCGAGGTTGGACTCTGAGTGCATAACAAGATGGCCAAGAGGTGAATTGGTGCTGTGCAGGGGGCGTGTGGAACAGGGTGGGACATGCCAGCACTTGAGCTGGTCCCCAGCCCCCTCTGTTGTGGGGTCCCTTCCCAAAGCAGGAGCTGCAGACTGGCTGGTGGCCGGTGGCAAAGCGTGCCTGGGGATTGTGATGGTGGTGGAGAGGGTGAAGGTGATGGGCTGTCTCAGCAGCTCCTCCCCAGGGATTTCCTGTGCCTGGCTGGAGGGTCCCTGCATTTCCGTGACACACAGCAGAGCAGCTGAGGGCAGCCACATCCTCCGGCAGTGGGACTTTCACCCACACGCAGCGGCTCCTTGGTGACCCAGCTGCCCTTTGCCCACCTCCCTCTCTGAGCTGGGCGGCAAAGGGGCTTGGGGCTGTGTCCCCAGCATGGCCAGGGAGCCCCTGAAGCAACGTGCTCATTCCCAAGGCCGTGCTGCCAGTCTGGTTTGGCCATTGCACACCCTGGGAGTCAGGTGGAGGAGCCACTGAGCTGGAAGGGCTGTGTCATTATTCAACGTGCTTTGAACTGTAAACCCCAAAGAAAATAACTGCTGCCACGACAGGGACGTCACCTGGAGGGACCCAGCCTGGCTGGGCAGCGTCTGCGGCCAGGCACAGCCCAGGACCAT
>NW_010423428.1:5875-6190 GCF_000710305.1 Buceros rhinoceros silvestris
TCCCCCTCCCGACCTGCCCCCCTGCCTGCGTATGGCTGGGGGCTCTGGCTGGCTGGAGGGTGCCAGGGAGGGCGGGTTGTCTGGACAAGGCGTTGCTTTGTCCCCACTAGCAGCCTCTGCAGAAAGCCTGGGGCTGGCAGGAGATGCGGGCCTGTCCCCTTCCGTCTAACCTGGTCCCCTGTCCCCCTCAAGGATGCTGACAGGTTCACGTTGCCATCCCACTTTGAGGAAGGCAAAGAGAAGTGCCCATACGACCCTGCCCGTGGCTACACCGGCCTCATCGTGGGTAAGTGGCACCTTTCTCAGGGCTGGGGG
>NW_010423428.1:6359-7134 GCF_000710305.1 Buceros rhinoceros silvestris
CCCCAGCCCTCCCATGGGTCTCCCCAGCCAGGTGGACTCTGTGTGTGGGGACTGTAGCAAGCCAGGACTTGGCCACCTTCCTCCTCCTCCTCTGCCTGGGTCGTGGGGATGCTGGTGGCTTTTGGGGCTGTCCCTGCTGTCCCCAGGGTGCAGGGCCATGCTGACAGGTGCCTGTCCTGCGCAGATGGCGGCTTGTACACAGCCACGCGCTATGAGTTTCGGAGCCTCCCTGACATCCGGAGAAACCTGCACCAGCGGCCGCTGAAGATGGAGGAGTCCCCGCTGCACTGGCTGAATGGTGAGATGTCCCTACTCCCCATCCTGGGACCAGTGTCATGGGCCCTGGGACACTGTGCATCGCCTCGGGGAGTGTGGAGCAGGGTGGGGAGGGGCGGCCCTGGGGTCCTGCGTGGTTTGTCATAAGGGGAAGCGGAGGCAGAGAGGGTTCCCCTGCTCCATGGTGGGTTCCCAGCCCCCACCTTTCACTCTGCATCCCTCAGATGCCGAGTTTGTGGCCTCCGTGCTGGTCCAAGAGAGCAAGGACAGCCCCGTGGGTGATGACGACAAAATCTACTACTTCTTCACGGAGCGGGCAGGCGAGGAGACCACGTCCTTCTTTGACAAGAGCCAGGTGGCCCGAGTGGCCCGGGTGGCCCGTGTCTGCAAGGTAGGCATGTCCCCAGCCACAGAGAGTCAAGCGCTGCTCCCCCTGGTGCAGTGGCTGCATGCTGGCACCTTGGGGGAAGCAGATGCAGGGACAGAGGGGGACACAACC
>NW_010423428.1:7276-9049 GCF_000710305.1 Buceros rhinoceros silvestris
AATGCTCTCTGTACCCTCCCAGAGTGACGTGGGTGGGAAGAAGATCTTGCAGCGCAAGTGGACGTCCTTCATGAAGGCGCGCCTGGTCTGCTACATCCCCTACTACGAGGTGCTGCGCAGCGTCTGCAGCCTGGACGAGGGTGGCTGGGCCAGCACTGTCTTCTACGCTGCCTTCACACTCTCAGCACAGTGGTGAGCAGAGCAGCGGCCAAAATAACTGGGGCTAAAAGTCTGTGGCATGGTGGGGACCAGAGAAGCTTGAGGGGACACACAGGTGGGCCCTGCACACCTGGGGGTGCATCACTGGGGACCATCTGTGTGTCTGCCCACGCTCAGGCGAGGCTCTGTCCCCAGGAGGACCATGGAGGCCTCAGCCGTGTGCCGCTACAGCATCTCGGCGGTGCAGGACGCCTTCGAGGGCCCCTACATGGAGTACCAGGACTCAGCTCGCAAGTGGTCCCGCTACGACGGAGCAGTGCCTGAGCCCCGGCCCGGCTCTGTGAGTGTGTGGGGGTGTGGAGCAGGGGGTGTGTGGGGTGGCCACATCCTCCCCTGACTCCCATCTCCCCTGGGCAGTGCATCACAGACCGCTCACGCAGGAGGGGCTACAACTCCTCACAGGACCTGCCCAACAGCGTCCTGGACTTTGTCAAGCTGCACCCACTCATGTTTGAGGAGGTGAAGCCAGCTGGCGGGGAGCCGCTGCTAGTGAAGAAGAGTGTGGCGTACAGCCGGCTGGCCGTGGACAGGGTGCAGGCCCTCGACGGCCGCTCCTACGACGTGCTCTTCATGGGGACTGGTGAGCACAGGACGAGTTTGCCAGGTCTCTGCTGGGCGGGAGGGACACCCCACGCTCCCTCCTGAACGCCTGCTCTGCTCTCCAGGTGATGGCTGGATCCACAAGGCTGTGGTGCTAGGCTCTGGCATCCACATCGTGGAGGAGGTGCAGGTGTTCAGGGACCCACAGCCCGTGGAGAGCCTGGTGATCTCCCACACCCAGGTAAGCGGTGGAAGAAGTGGGGGGGGGACACTACACATGGGGCATGTGTGTGCTGTGAAGCTGCCATTGGGCTGTTCGGGGGATGGGGGGACACGATTCCTGGATCACCCCCAGCTAAGGATATGTGCCAGAGCCCAGCGGTGCAGCCAGGGGAAAGGGACTAACCTGGCCCCCACCTCCTTGCCAGGTGCCAGCTGCAGCAGTTGGCACTAACTAGAGCTGGTGGCCCTTCCCCGTGCACCCCCACCAAGGGTGAGCTGCACTGGCGGGGCTGAGGGGGAATCTCTGGGCACCATGGGTCACCCCACAGCCCAGCAGCACCACACCAGGGCAGTGCTGAGCCAGCCCTTTTCCCCCAGAGGAGCCTGTACGTGGGGGCAGCCAGTGGGGTCCTGCAGGTGCCCCTGGCCTCCTGTGCCCAGTACACCTCCTGCTACGACTGTGTCCTCGCCCGGGACCCCTACTGCGCCTGGGACGGCAGGGCCTGTCGCCCCACTGCCACCGCTGACAGGTAGGGACAGCCTGCCATCCCCAGTGGGGTCCCGTCCACCTGCCCCATCCCCTGCTGTTGCACATCACCCTGTGGCACAGTCACCCCAGTGCCACCCCCAAGGGTCTGACACCTGTTGGTGGGTCTGCTGGTGGCTGTACCCCTATAAGGGTGGGCTCGGCCAGGACTGTACCACTGAAACCCCCTTTGTCTTGCAGCGCACAGCTGGTGCAGGACATCCAGACTGGCAACGAGGGATGCCGGAGCCTCTAAGCTGCAGGGG
>NW_010423428.1:9183-9528 GCF_000710305.1 Buceros rhinoceros silvestris
AGGGATGCCGGAGCAGCTCTGGGCGAGGTGAGTCTATGCCACCCCTCGGGACCACAGGGGATGCTGGCATCCCGTGTCCCTTAGGGAGGCCGGGATGGATGCGAGGCAATGCATGTCCCACAGGCTCCCTGCCGTGGAAGAACCGGACGGTGCTGCAAGGGGATGACGTGCTGCTGCCCTGCGACCAGCGCTCCAACCTGGCACGAGCTGTCTGGCTGCTGAACGGCAGCGAGGTGCCAGGCACAGGGCAGGACCGGCTGCGCATCGGGGTGGACGGGCTGCTGGTGACAGACACGCTGCCCCTGCATAGCGGCGAGTACCGCTGCTACGGGGAGGAACGGGGTC
>NW_010423428.1:9781-10157 GCF_000710305.1 Buceros rhinoceros silvestris
GACGTGAAGGTGGCTTACGTCTCCGCCATCGTGGCCTTGGTGGTGCTGTGCGCTGTGCTGAGCACCGTCCTCCTCTACATGTCCTGCCTGGAGAAGCGCAAGGGCAAGTACGTGCTGGCAGAGCCGCGGCCAGCCAGCGTGGAGCTGCAGACCGTCTCGGCCAACTGCCTGCGCAAGGGCCGCCGGGAGGAGGAGGAGGAGGAAGAGCTCACCTACCCCGACGGCTGCCTGCGGATCATCCCCGGCGAGGCGCCCACGGCTGCCACCTCCCCAGTGAAGGAGCTGCCAGCTGCCGTGCCCCCACTGCCGCCACCGCCGCCACTGCCGGCCGAGCTCACCAACGGCGTGGGGGCTCTCCCCCGGGTCCTCCGCAAGA
>NW_010423428.1:10301-10650 GCF_000710305.1 Buceros rhinoceros silvestris
AAGGTGAACAGGCTCCTGGCTGCGGCAGCAGCAGGAGGAGCCGCTGACCTCGCCGCTCTACAGCGCGTCTTTCACTGAGGAGCTCAGCAAGATCCTGGAGAAGCGGAAACACACGCAGCTGGTGGAGAAGCTGGACGAGAGCTCCGTGTAGGGGCCGGGGAGGGAGTCCTGCCAGCGGGACCCTCCTCCCCTCCAGCCCCTTCTCCCACCCCCTGCCAGCAGTGTTACAAGACTCAGGCAAAACTACCTCTGGGATGGCGGAGCCGGGCCGGGCCCAGGCTCGGCCATTCCTTCGGCTTTTCACTCACTTTTGAAACTTGCTGTACAGAAAAAAGAAGAATAATCTATT
>NW_010423428.1:10894-11549 GCF_000710305.1 Buceros rhinoceros silvestris
GCGGGGGGAGGGGGAGTTTCTGTCTGTCTGTCCCTCCAGGTGTGTTGTGGACGCATGGACTTGGCCCGCCCCGCTGGGCATCCCTCGGTGCGTGGAATCCGGATGGCTGCTGAGAGGTGGGTGAGGAGCGGGGAGTGGGGCTGGGGGCTGCCCTGAGGTGCCTGCGCCTCTCACAGGGGGCAGGGTCCCTTCCCGCCATGGGGCAGGGGACGGTTTCTCCCATTGTCCTGGTTTTGGCTGGGATGGAGCCAATTTTCCCTAGAACAGCAGCCACAACACCCAGCTGCCCACAGGAGAAGAGGAGCCGTGGACACGTCTCATGTGGCAGAGGGTGGCCTTGGTGGCTGCCAGTCCCTGCCCCCTCTCCCACATCTGCCTCCACCCCCAGGTTTTCCTCTCGGGGAAAGGACGGTTTGGTGAGGGATGGAGCCAGAGTGAGGAGCCAACGTCTCAAACATCTGGAGCAGCTGGTGGAGTGGTGTGTGCCCACTGCGAGGAGACCCAGGTGAGATGCAGGGCTGGGTGCTCTGGGGAGTTGGCACCCCCGGGGCCTCTGACCCTGACAGGATTCTACCTCTTCTCCCCAGGGTGTTGCAGGGGCAGAGCGGGACACGGCAGCAGGCAGCAAGATGCACTGGCAGCAGGGCCCGCAGAC
>NW_010423428.1:11653-12567 GCF_000710305.1 Buceros rhinoceros silvestris
CCAGCATGCTCTGCAGTGTGGCAAGGGACCAGCACAGCACCCACAGCTCTGGGCACCACATTTGCGCTCTCCTGTGTGGTGCTGTTGAGGAACTGGGGTTCAGGCACAGCCCTGTCCCCTGTGGGACATGCTGGAGGCAAAGCGAGGAGACTTGGACAAGGACCTGCCTCCCTCTGGGGCCTCCTGCTCTTCATGGCACTTTCCAGGGGCAGCCACCGCCCCTAAATACCCCCAACTACCTCTGCTCCTGCTGCTTCCTGGGGGAACCTGAGGGACTGGGTTGACAAAAGCCTCTCAAGCTCTGGGGACAGGCTGGCAATGCCAGAGAAGCCATGGAGGGACAGACTTGCTGGAGCGCATCTCCTCATCTCTGTGTTCCTTGCTGGCACCTCCAGGATCAGGCATTGCCTGGAGCTCAGCCCGGTGAGGGGCACTGGAGGGGGCTGGAGCCCAGGCCCTCCTCCCCCAGAAGAGCAAGGCTGAGTGGGAAAAGGCACGAGCCGGATGCCTGGGCTCTCAGGTCCTGCTTCCACCCTTGTTTTTGCTGCAAGGAGAGGGCAGGCCACCCCCAAGCACACACCGTGCCTCCACCCCTCAAGAGGAGACGTCGCCCTCCACGTGTGGCACCCCTTGTGCATAGCCCCACGTGCCCCCGGCAATAAACGCGGCTCTGTCTGGACGTGATGATGTGGTGACTCTCTGCAGGCAGGAAGAGAGATGAGCGCAGAGGCACGGGGAGGGGGACTTGGGCTTTATTGAGGCTGGAGGCGTGGGCCTTGAACGGTGAGGGCAGAGGGTTTGTTGGTGAGGGGGTGCCACTGGCCCTGGATGCTGGGGTTGTCAGTGTGGAAGGGCTTGCGGATGCGGATGATGTCCAGGCCGGACTGGCTGGCCAGCTTGGTGGCCAGCTGCAA
>NW_010423429.1:0-346 GCF_000710305.1 Buceros rhinoceros silvestris
CTGGCGACCCAAGGATGGGGGACGCACGGGGCTGGGTGTCCCACCTTTGGGGTCACCTCCCTCCCAAGCAGGGACACGGATGGGAGCAACAACTCAGTTGGCACCGCAGGGAAGATGCGACAGGAGCTGGGGGGGCACAGGTTGCATCGAGGGGCTCTGTGGGGCAGCAAGGGCCCCTGCAGTACCCCCTCCCCACCCTGCCCAGTGTTCCCACAGGCCCCCTCCAGTGTCCCCAGTGCTCATGCTGCAGCAGTGCGAAGCTGGTAGTCTTAAGGGGCATCCCAGGGGTTCCCCAAAACACCCGGGGATAGCAATGCGGGGTCCTCCCATCCCCTCCCGTCCCCTC
>NW_010423430.1:0-230 GCF_000710305.1 Buceros rhinoceros silvestris
AGACATATAGAAACCCTACAGGGACACTACAGACCCCGTGGAGACCCCACAGACCCTACAGAGACCCAGAGAGACCCTATAGGGAGAGGCAGGGACCCACAGACACCCTATAGGGACAGGCGGGGACTCTGCAGGGACCCCCAGAGAGCCTGTGCTGGCCCCCCAGGGGCTCGCACGAGGGTCAGGGGATCTATGGGGGACCCTGGGGGTCTATAGGGGTCATTGGCGGG
>NW_010423431.1:0-1856 GCF_000710305.1 Buceros rhinoceros silvestris
CGGACGGATCTGAGGGAATTCGCGATCCCTCACAGCACTGAGTCCTGGTGGCGCAACAGTTACGCCTCATCAGCGTGGCTCCTCACGACCGCTCGTCGACAATGTGTACAGAACTGCCATAAATTAACCGTGCCCTGTCTGCCCATCCTTGCTCCCCATCGTGTCGTGGGGTGCCAGGACGGCCCGTCAGATGGAAGCTGTTAGAAAGCGAACAGACCACAAACGTCCTGTTCCCACTCGGGGCCCAGCACCGCCGCGTCGCCCGGGACACGTCCCGTCAGTCCCGCTCCTGCCGGTGCCGTGATGGGCAGGGACAGGGGCTCGGCGGGAAGTGCGCGGCTATCGTCATCTTATTTGGGCACCGCTTAGTGAAACTTCAGATCCCGCGGGAAGTAACGGCCTCGCTCCGTGGTGTGAGGACAGCTGCTTTCTGAAGGTACGCTCACCGCACAGTATGTACTTACAGCCACGATTTAAACCTGCTCCTCGGTTTGCGTTTTGCAGAAGAAAAAGGAAACAGGTCCTTAGTGCTTGCCTCCCAACTTCACAGCTGCTAGAGCTGCCTAATTGTACCTGATTGAACACAAAATACAGATATTTGCAGAATGTAAGTTTTCAACCCAGTGAAAGTAACAAATCTGTAGTCTGAGAAAAACATCCATTCCGTCGGCTGCAAAGAAAGCCAATACCATTTGCTGTGTGACGGGTTTCTCTCCGAGGTTTCTTCAGTTTGGCACCTACAGGCTGCTCATTCCTCCATCAGCCCATGGTGCTTAGCCAACTTGCTGCTCAGCCAAACTGTAGAGCACCTCTGTACATGGTCACTCATCTCAGAAAAAAGTTTTCTCCCCTGTGACTAACACAACAACACCCCTACAAAATATGTGCACGCTTCTGGCATAGGCATTTCTATGACCTCTGTGATCATGGAGTTGTTATCAAGAAAAGCAAGTTGCATTGAGAAAAATGAAATGGTGACTATGAGTTGAGCTCCTCTACCAATGTACCCTAGAAACCAGTACCTGTAGGTGGGCAAAGCTCAAACTGCGCAGAGTCCTTCTCTGCTGCATCTAAAACTTAAGCACAAATAGCGAGGTAATTCCTAGAGACAGCAATCCATCACATGCCAGGCTGCTGCCCAGCAGACCTTTGGAGCTGGCTTGCCTTCTCACTTAGAACCAAAACTGTAGTGTTCCTTCATGAATTTTTCACTCATTCTTCTGTCACACAGGACATTAAATTTCTTCTCCTTGTTTCTTTTTTGTGAGCACCTTTGTCATATTCTAAGAAAAGAGGATTACTCCCCCCTCTTCGGGGGCCAGCTGGAGTTCAGCACCATTGCTAGGGCTTGGAGTTTGGCTCCATTGCCAGTGCCATCCAGTTGCTTTTCACGCTTCATTTGGTTAACATTTAGCACCTAACCAACTTTTAGAGCACTTTCCACCCTCTCTCGGGGAAACCGAAAGAGCAGTCTACTCGCAGCTTCTCTTGCTCTTTGGAGCCATCGATCTCTGTAGTATAGCCCCTCGCTGCCAGGCTTGATCTATCTCTCTTTTCCGGGATCACAGAGTAGCACAGAAAATAGTTGTCCTGGTACAAGTGCTTCCCTGCAGACAAATAAACCTGCCTCTTGGGTCACATCCAGAGCAGTCTACAAACTTAAATGAGAACTGGTAAAAAAGTCTCATCCATCCATCCATCCATCCATCCATCCATCCATCCATCCATCCATCATCTTCTCACTCTTCCTTTATAGTCCAGCTATGGACACACCTTCAGCCAAGCCGACGGGCCTTGGCTCCTTCAACCCATGCACGAGGCAGCTATGAAGGCCTTTACAAAACAAAGCTTTTAAG
>NW_010423431.1:1868-31717 GCF_000710305.1 Buceros rhinoceros silvestris
CCTCCCTCCCCTATTCTATCTGTTGAAGGCAAGTAATTTCCTCATGTTCTTATGGGGAAACAAAGTATAATGTTCTTTAAAGAAAATAAAATACATCTACCATTAAATGAGGGCAAAAAATCCTAAAGATGGGCCCTAAGTATCTTACTGACTTCCTCTGTAACTTCGGTGACTGACATAAATTGTCCTCAAGTTTTTATTTGTGTTACTCTTTTTTGCTAATCCTTTTGTTTATTTAAGTCTTGTCTCAAATATTCAGCAAAGCAGGTCTTCCAACAATGCAATTCAGCAAGAGTTTGGTTAAAGCTTCTACACAAATTTTGTAGTTAGCTGTTACAGCTGTAGCACAAGGAATAGTCCCATTCAACAAGATGGGTAGAGTGGATATTTACATCTCTTGGCAAGTCAGAAGGGCAATTAACGGATGATTAACAGACAAGTTCAACAGTAATTTGAAATAATAATCTTAAATCTTCAGGGACATAAGGTGTCAGCTGACTAGATGTACATGAAACAGATATCGATCCTTAAGAAAGATCTCTCGAAGCTTTTGTTCTCTGAAATGAAAGTGATGGCACATTCAGAAAATAATTTTCTGATCCTCATTACAAACTCCTGTTTGTAAAGTCTTTGTGGAAATCTTTGGCTAGCTCACTCAGCTGAGGAATCGCATGGGACATTCTGTGAAGTTATTTAAATGAAGGGTTTCTTACAGATTATTGTGATACGTGATTTTTCATTTCTTCCTTACGACAAAAAGGTAACCCCCCACAATTCCTTCTCTGAACCTGTGACACATTGGAAATTTGTTATCATTTTTCCCAACAAATTTCTCTTTTTATTTTTCTCAACATATTACTGCTGTCCAACTGGCAGGGATTGGTTGCAATAAATACTTGTTTCAGCCAACTTTTTTTCACTGCATGTGTTCCTGTGTATTTGCTAGACATCTTCTCAAGATGAAAGGTAATGATTTTTTTTTTTTCTGCAGGTCATGTGCAGAACTTGAAAGAATGGAAGAAATTGAAAAGACAGGTTAAATTTAGCATGTTTGCAGCTAATGCTCTCCAGCTCTCTATTCTTCAAATGCACTCACTAGTGATCAGTTGGGTACTGCCCATTAATTAGGTAACAATCTAATACAGACTGGAGTTCCTAAAAGACGAAGAAATTTATTTTAACAGTGTGGTAACAGACTACTATGCTAAAACAACAGAAGATAGAAGCTATTGAACAGTCATAACTGAAGGAAGAACAAAGGTGCACTCACTCATTACTGGCTAAATAGCAATAATAAATAGCAACCAGTGGTTTCTAGGTGATCCACAATGGCAAACAGGTTTTGAAAGCTTAATGTGTAAAAAGAGAAGGCTACCTAAATGTTTCAGTATTAATTTCAGAAGAGGCTTCAGGCATTTACTTTAACAGAAATGAGAATTACAAATGTTAATGTAGAAGTGTGGATTGTGTTTAATGCAAAAGGCTTGTTGACTCTAATACATCTGAATTACTTCACCTGGACTTTCTCAGTGATTTGAAATCAGTTCTCCTCATATTTAAGAGCAGGAGCTTAAATGTATTGCTATTTCATGTCTTAAGCTTTTACTATTTAAACCAGAGTATTTTTATTCCATCAAGGTTACCGACTTGATTTCTGCATTGCTTCATGCTGCTATAAAAGAGGAGGGGGAAAAAGGTGAGGGAAATTGAATTTTTTTCTATGTAAGTAGAAAAATCTTTCTATTTTATAACAGCTCGTAAAAATTGATTGCTGGTCTTAATGTAAACAGATGGTAACAGATCCAGGATGACTGACATTTACTATGTCCGTGCACAGCTCCCAGGGGACTCTACTTCTAACGTATTCCTCTGTGCCTGCAAATCCAGCAATTTAGAAGAAGAAGCACTAACAAGGATTTCCACTTTTAAAGAACTTTTAGGAGTGAGTCTAGTCAGTGAATTCTGCTGCTCAGCAAGATGGAAACTCCCTGCATCATGCACATGAGCAGTGTTGTTTCAGAAGTCAAAAGCATTAAAAAATGAGTATTTGTAAAGGGACAATCCTACCTATTCTCCAGCTCCTTTCTAGCTCAAAATGGGAACGGCTACTTTTTCTACTCTTTTATTATCATTTTAGATCCCACTCAGGTTTGTTCCTGTTCTTCAGTCCCCTGTTTTGTAATGTACTCTTTTATATCACCCTTTTCCTGCAAATTAAATATTTTATCGTCCCTCTTATCCCACTCTCAAGTAATTCTTGCCTCCTTCAATTTACCAGCAGCAATAAAGCTTCAATGACAGCTGCCAATAAACAACTAAGACTTGAGGGTGAAAAGGCACACCAACCAGGATCCTGTTCATGCTCTAGCTACCTTTTTCCCTTTAAATAAACACTTTTTCCACACCTAGTTACAGATTTTTCCTGTTAGGAACTGACAAAAGAAGGTGATAACAATCTGGCATGCCTAAGTAAAAATTACCACAGGATAAGAGTAAAATATGTGCCTAGAAAACATTAATTCACTTGGTTTGTCTTTCACTTTCTTCACTTTGTTCCACCTTCGTATGTAATTTTTTTGGTATTTGTTCCTTAGATTTTTAAAACTGGAAGCAGAGGATGTGTATTTGTAAGACTGAAGTAGAACTGACTAAAAGGAGTTAGAAAGAGGACAGCAATTTATATACTTGTTGATGGACAGACTCAAAAATCTTGCAAGTAACTCCTGAAAGATGCATGTGCATCTTACCTATCAGCAGTAGTTTAAGTTAGTAAATTGAGCTATGAAAGTACCTCAATACCTCATTAATTCGACTACATTTTTAAAAAATCTGAATGTGTCTAGGTCTAAGGAAAGCATGCTTCAAATAATGCTTTCTTTTAGTTGTTTTGAAAGTCTTGCAAAACTTTTGACAAATGTGTCAACACCAAAAGGTCAGTGAGCTTTGAGTTTTGGTTCTTCCTGGAATTTGTCCCAAGACTTTCCTTTAAAATATATACAAGTGACACAAAGCTATGCATTGAACTTAAACCAGCTTAAAAATTAACACTTAACAGAATTACAGACCAGCAGTACAAACATTTTCTGAGAAACACACCCTGCCCTGCAAATTTATACTCCATTTTAAACTCTCCTGGACTATGCTTCCGTAATATGTGGGGATGGAACAGAGACCTCCTTCAAATCAAATACTTTCCAAAACACTTTTCCAATATAAGTATTTGAGACAAGAGTACTTCTTTTGCCCAGTCTATGTGTTTTTGCAATGGTTTTAGCAAGAAGCAGATTATTATAAAGATTAAAAGCTATAGCAGTTGAGAATGCAGTAAGAGACGTCTTAACAGAAACCTAGACTAGGAGACAGCATAGGGACAGATGTGAGAGAGAAAGTGAAAAAATCCAGAAATGCTGTAAAATGTACTGCTGGTAAAGAAACTTCTGAATATTTATGGTCTCCAATACACTTCATTTTAGAACAAAGGGTTTCTTCCAGGGGAAACTCTAAAGGCTGACATAATATTTGTTGCTTTTTTTAATGAAAAAGTGCTAAAAACCCTCATTTTGAGAAATTATTAGATAGTTCAAGGCTAGTCATTTTCCATACATAAAATTATACATGAAAGACAAACCTTGGAATCTACATATAATGGGTCTTACATAGCACACTGCTGCTCATTAAGTCAAAGAAATGCCTATGTTCCTTGACCTGGCAGTTTAGAAGATCCTTGCTAAAAAACCCACCCAACAAACTAAAATTAGTAGACAGAAAAATACTTCAGCAATGCTAGTGGAATGATTAGAACAACTCCCAAATATCAGCACCTGTTAAAAATCCTTTGCAAGCTATAAATCTATCCTCCGTGCTTCTGGAGCAGACAGACAGTTCCATGGGAAAATGAGGAACCTTTCAGCATTTCTGTTAACAGTAAATGAGTTACGTTATGGACTAGGCACTTGGAGCCCAATCCCCCGCTCATGGCTGTCTGCTGGCCAGCTGAGTTGAAGAAAGTGCCTTTATCCACATTCACATCAGTTGGTGGTCATAACGTCTAGCCATTCTTAGAGTGAAGCAGTTCTGCTAGAAAAAGTACCTTGCTGTCTGCTGCCTGTGACAAGTTATTCTAGCAAGTGGCGATAGCGTATGGCAGCAGTTGGTCCCCACAGTTTCCACATGCATTGACAAGTCTCAGCATGTTGGGAAACGATGTAAGTAGCTTTGGGGAAAGGAAAAGGAATGGGAAGCAGGGATGTGGGAAGCCTAAGGAAGTTAAGGTGGCAGGAGGAAGTTCAATACGA
The DNA here is from genome assembly GCF_000710305.1 of Buceros rhinoceros silvestris. NCBI lineage: Eukaryota > Metazoa > Chordata > Aves > Bucerotiformes > Bucerotidae > Buceros > Buceros rhinoceros. The sequence goes on from NW_010423431.1 coordinate 6,164, forward strand.
ATTCAATATGAATATTACATATAGAAAAAAACCCACCCCAGTACTTGTTACCTAGCTGGACATAAAATTCAGATAACTTCAAAAAATTACAGCAATGATATGAAATCTAAAAGTGCAGAAGAAACTACTCAATTTGGTGTTACGCTTGATGTTTCACAGAGCAGAATGATCACATGTAAAGGACTTTAAGCATAAAATGCAACATGCATATTCATCCTTCATGTCTTTAAGGTGCTACATTTTCTGATATTGTACAGTGGTAGCTGTGTGACTGGAGGACTACTCTCATCAATAATCTAGAAATTGTTTCAAACCCCCATGTATATATTACCAATTAAAATGCCAGTGCCACAATACTAAAGAATTGGCCAATAAAGACGTATTAGTTGGTCAGATGCAGTTACTTCGAATTATGACATAGTTTGACTTCAGTGAATAACTTCATCTGACATCAGAATCATTGCATGCAAGTAGAGGTTAATGAGACTTTAAACAGGTATTTCATCAAACATACATTAAAGATAATTGATTGTAGGTCTCAATTAGGAAAGATGCCTCTGTCTTGCTGTACAAGGCCAGAAGCCACAAATTTTAAATTCCATCTTGTTTTGGAAGATGGAACAAGCAAGCGGTCTTCTTACATGTAAACGTAGCACTTAGGGACATGGTTTAGTGGTGGACTTGGAAGTGTTAGGTTTATGGTTGGACTCAGTGACCTTAAGAGTCTATTGCAACTTAAATGATCATGTGATTTTATATTTATTTTTTCCTTTGTGAAATAGTACTACGTGTTCACTGCAAAAAGTATGGTAAGGCTTACCACAAAAATTTAGTATTAAAAAAATATTAGCATAACACTGTAATTAGCAATTTAGTATACCATCAAAATTACTTTAGTATAACACAATGCAGGAGCCCGTTTACATTTCACTAAGAAAAGCTCCGTGTGTTTTCTATGAGATTAAGCCATTACTTTCAGGTTTCCATTTATTTGTGCTGTTCATTCCCTGTCTGCTGTACAATCATGACACTTCTATTATCTCTCTCTCAAACTGAATTATCTTTAAAAAAAAAGATAAGATTAATTCGCGTGTGTGTGTACATACTCCTTACCTTAGAAAAGTTTTTCCTTTCATTATTGCTTTGGTATGTTCAAGAATAATTGTAACTTCCACCCGCAGCAGCTGAACAAACCCCACAGAACTCATGCTGAGCTAGAATCTGCTGGTTTAATTCCCTGCTGGGAGTCTGCCAGTTGGGAAATGCTGACCAGCAAGTACAGGTCTTAATTACAGAAATCCAGAAGCTGCTGCCAACCTTTCCCCATTGAGAAGCATTTGCTTTCTAGTGTTCTTCTTGATGAACAGATTATCACTCAAACATAATTTATTGCTGCTTTATATTGTAAGTAATTAAATGAAGAAACCTTTTAAACTCAAGGGAATTTTAATAGGTTACTTGCAAAATGTTATTGCAGGCAACAACTTGTACATGATTTTAGTTCCAAACCCACCAAAAAATTATACAAATCAGCATTGTAAAAGTGTCAAATTAATGCCTTACAGGCTTTGCTGGCAGAATTAATTTCTAAATTCTAGATGTGGGGAAATGTTACTCCATTTTTTTCCTTTTCCATTTTTTTTTAGAAAAATTTACAAGTGAAATATTACTACAAAACTTTTTTATAAGGAATTTTTGCAAAACATTTACATTTTTACCATCAACTATTTTTCTGTTTCAAAATCATTATGTAGATTTAATACCCTATGCTGCACATCAATTCTTGCGGGATGACAATTCAGTGACATGCATAAAAAAACACCACAAGGCATTAAAATGAAGACTTAAATACAAATATAGTTGCAATAAAACAGTTATAAAATTGAAAAGTAGGACCTAAACATCATGCTTACTTAACTTTGACAAATTAACTTTTTCTCCTAGATTACACACTTTTATTACTGCTCTCATGAAAGAATGTGATAAATAATGACTTAACACCAACTTCTAATGTAATCGGCAACACATACACGAACCTAACCAAAGAAAGTATATTGTAAGAAAAAAACCTATTCTAACACTGGAGTTCTACCATGGTAAATACACTTTGCACTGATAATTACAATAAAGCAAAATTTTTAATGGTGGCAAAGGGAATGAACAGTGAAATGCCATTAAACAAGATACTACTGCACATCTGTGCCCTATTACTTACAACAGCTATATCCCACTGAGTCAAATAAAGGACATTGAAATTTACGATCCTTTTAAGACAGAAAAGTGGATTCAGAATGGTATGCAGAACAGACTGTCAAAATGTTTCTAATTCCAGCGGTAAAATGTGCACCTGCTAACACAAGTTAATGTACATGAGACGCTGTGAAGCCAACCAGATTTAGATTTTGATACATCTATAATAGGGATTCATTGCAGATTAAGAACGACTTCAGTTTCCAATCTGCATACATAAGTATGCATGAAAAAATTATGTATGAAATGGTGTTGCAGAATGCTTATAACTGCAGTTTACAAAAATTGTTAATTTCTAGGAAACATGGTATTAACATTAGGAAAGGTCTTCTTTGCATAAAGAAATTTATAGCACTGATTGTGAAGCATAATGATAAAATATATATTTGATGTTTCATTTTCTATATAATAAAATTAACCATTAATACTACCTAATGCTCATTTGTATTAAATGTAACATCTAATTGATTCTGATGTTTTAAATCCAGATACAACAGTTAAGAGTACTTTAAATAAAATATACAAAATAATGTACAAAACCCAACTAAAATTTAAAGACTCTTTTACAAGTCTACAAAAGCTTTAAGAAACTTGAAATTTATAACCACAGTGTAAAATTGTTTTCTTTAATCTCAAAGCTTTTTATGTAAACTGAAAGTATAAAATACCTTCAGCTTCGCATTTTGCTACAAAGGGCTGGCCTAAAGTGTACACAGTGTAAACAATGATTGGTATTTCTCTTGCTTCAAAAATACAGAAAACACCACAAGATTGATAAAGTATCCAGATGAGAAGTATATGTTTTGTGAGGGAATGCACAAGGTATCTGTTATGTCTTTCAAACCACAGCTACCAAACACATTCTTCTTTTTGTAATTTGCAGGGAAAAAAGTCTTATCCGTCTTGCACTGTACTTCCTTTAGTTACATCAAAAAAATTTTGGTGTATAAATTTTTTAGAAAACTGGTCATGAGAATTATTACCAAATGACTGTATGTGTAAAAGGCTACATTTATGCCTATGGGAAGTAATTAAAAATCCTGAGTATGAAATATTTGGCCATCTTTCCTCCTTCTACATACTGGAGTTTCACATAGAAAATGCAGTATGTTTTTTGTTGTAGTTGTTTTTCATTTCTTCTGTATTCCTATTAAACTGGCTCAACTGAAAAAGTAACCCAACCTTCGAAATCAAAAGTCATGTAGTAAAAAGAGAACTATATTCCTCTTTCCCCACTTTGCTTTGTGGTTGGAGGCTCAATGTAAGATTTTCTACGTAACACATATTATCCAGAGAGAGAAAATACTGACAGTAATATTTAGGGGGAAAGAGAGAGAATGCTTACTTTCAATACCTTTTCTTTTTTTTTTTGGTTAAAATGTGATAATTAATTCTTTTCTTTGGCTATTAAGTCAAAGCACAAAGAACTCAGCACATTAACCACAATATAATAAACTAGTATTTACAGAAATGAAATACTGGAGAAAGAGCTACAACACTCAATTGTCTGATTAATTTCCATGAATTCTAACAAAATTAGAACATTTAAATACCTAAAACTGAGTTATGATTCATGTTGCCTATGAGTTAGAAACAGACCATGGATGTATTAAAGTATAATGAAATGAAATACCAAAACTTGACACAAAAGTTGCCACATTCGGTTCTCATCCTACATAAAGACACCATTAATTTTGTAAAAACTTACGTTAATAACTTTCTATGGTTTTATCTTTCCTACTGCATACACTAATTCTATATAACTTTAGCTCTCAAAACAAAGAGAGGAATTAGAACTCACTGATTGTCGTTTGTACACACTACTATAATGTAGTGGGCAAAATTAATCTGAGGTCCACCTCAGAACCACTTTGCAGCCTGCATCATCCAGCTGCTATTTGAGTAATTTTAAAACTTGAGAAAAGACGGCCAAAATTAACTGACGTGTTCTATGGACTGAGCAAAACCTAAAATATTTCCCTGTTGTTCAATCTGTATTCAGTTTTACTGTGCCTCAAAGGAAAAGGATTCTCTCATGGAAATATTACAATTGTATTTTAAAAACTAAGTACCTTCTTCAAATGATATTAATCCTAGTCAAGGTCCACCCTGTTTTATGTTGATATTATCTGGTTTTATAAATACATTAACATACATTGCTAAAAGAGGGGGGGAAGTTCATTTAAAAATCATACCATGATATACAGACATATAACTAAAAAAGGTACAGTATGGAAATAATATCCCCCCCATCTGTTTATGCAGTACATCAATTTGCGCTGTTTGTATTTTTGAAATTTTTGTCTTGTTGCACCGGTGTACACTTTCCATGCTGACCTTCCAGCCTGGAACACTTACAGAAGTCATGACTGAAAACATGGTTTCCTGTTCTGTAATCCACTTTACCAGCCCACTTCCATATCCTGAAAGGTATGTAAACTTTAAGTGCAGCACTAGGCGTCCATGTAAGTGATCCTTTCAGAATTCTTCCATGTTTGTTGAAACATTAGGGGTTGCTGGGTTTGAATCTTGAGAAATGGCAGCAACAGTGACAATTCTTGGAGAACCAAGAACCTCAGTAACTGATGAGTCCAGTTCTCCTGAGGTAACAATAGCAAGGGCCGTTCCACCACCCTTCTTGTTCTGATGAGTTTTGACATGTTTCGAGAGATGGTCGCTTCGCATAAACCTTTTAGAACATTCTGGACACTCAAATCTCTTTTCACCTTTTTTAAAAGAAGAACAAAACTAAATGTTACTGAAAGAGCACTGAACATTGCTTGATCATTTGAATCTGACCCTTTTCTATTAAACATTTGAAGCGTCTTTAAACAAATACAATGTTTTCTTCTCTACCTGTCTGATTTCCAGGTGCATTCTGTTCCGTCACAGGCTTTTGGCAATCTACTCTTCACTACTAAAATGTTCTCAACAAATACTTGCTATGCTGCGATTTTCTGGTAAGAAGTTTAAATTTCAGGTCACCAGAGAATTTTCGTATACTTCCATAAACCTGACAGAGTAGGAGAGGTAAAAGCCCTGAAAGAAGAACTTGATAGCATTTTTTAAGAATACTTTTGTTATTTACAGTAAGAGAAGGGAATTTGGAAAGTGAATCCCAAAGCTCCATGAGGATATAGAAAACTATGTCGAGAGATAAATTCAACACACTAAAAAGTCCTTCCACTATTCTAATGTAATTAGCGGTTAAGACTTTGAATGCTATCTCCTGATACTGTAAGTTGGGGGGGAGGCAGGGGGCAAGAAATATGAAGGCTGATAAAATTTTCAGTTTCTACGGGGTCCACCTTTCCGATCTGAACTGTTAAGAAAATTATCAGTTCTTACTTGAAACTTCAAGGAGCTTCCCAAGACCACCAGATCTGGTGTATAGACTAGGTTAATGAATTTAAGAGTTGAGCTCGTCCATGGCCAATCCGTCATACTTCATCTAAATTTGACAAATTTTTAATAATGCACTAGCTAATGTACATCAGCTATCTGTGATGAAACAGTTGACTCTTTCTAGCATAGGTACAGAAAATCAGTTTGAACAGAACTCATTTAATTTCAGTTAGCTTGAATTGATGAAAAACCAACATTTAGCACTTCCTTTGTTTTAACATTATTTTATTTACATTTAAAAGTAGTTTTCAGAGATCCTAATAAAGGAGAACTTTGATATCATTGTTTAACCATGGCCACTATGATTCAGACTTGCTCTACTATTCACACAGAAAGGGCTGACCAACCTGTGTGGGTTCTTCTATGTCTTTGTAACTCATCACTCCTTGTAAATCGCTTGCCACAAAAAATCCAGTTGCATACAAATGGTCTTTCACCAGTATGCCAGCGCAGATGTGCTCGAAGATGAGATGTTTTGCCATAAACTTTTCCACATCCTTCAATATGGCAGATATGTTGTTTCTTTTTTCCTGGCTCATTGCTGCCTCTAAAAAGATTAAATTTAAACAGGTAAGTAATTATCATCTAAAATATTATCTATTAGGAAAAATATTCCATGCTAATAGAGACAATTATAATCCTGTCTAAAAGAAACATATAAACATGCTTTCTAATAGAAAATGTTAAATATGTAGGCAATGTAAGAAAATATTATGCCCAAATGAGGCAAGCTGTGATAAGATGCTTAATACACACTGATAAAATTTACATTACCTTCCTTCTCCCTCTCTGCAATTAGGGCATGAGCAGGCAACTCTTCTCAATCTCTTGCCAGGCTGCACTTCCTGGTCAGAAGCTTGTTGAGCTTGTTGCAGCTGCACTTGTGTTATCTGATCAGGACTAACAGCACCAATTGCTGCATTAGCAATGCCACCTACTGCTACAGTAACAGGAGCTATTGTGGCTTGCTGTACTTTTACTCCATCCTGTCCTTGCTGTTGACCTGTAAAATAAGGAAGTGTTTGTACTTTTTATTAGTCATTTCAATAAGCGAAATGCACAAATAAACTTTATCCATTTCATACAACAAAAATCCACCTAAACTTAAGGGAAGCCACAAAACAAGTATTGCATCCAGCCACTTTCCTGAAGCACTTCCAGAGTGCTTACCTGCTATCTCAGATAGCCCTCTTTAATGTAATTTGTTATTAGAAAAGTAAAAAACTGCAAATTACTGGCTGATACTAAGAAACGTGAACCAGTTGATCAGGATTTTTCTTTTTGTCAAAAGCTGAGATAAATGAGAAAACATTAAACAAAATCTTGCACAGAAACACTGTTAAATCTATTGCCAATTAATGCCTCTAATAACCTTTGAAAACATATCTACATTCAGAAAATTACAATTAGCTACTTTGTAAGGTGCTTTATGGCACATTATAACTTCTACAACTTGTCCTGATTCAACGTTGAGCCACAAAGGAACTTTCACAAAGAAAAAGAAGTTACATAGGACTAGACTTGAACAAGCGAGCACACCAGCACTTTGCTGGGATTTTTTTGCAGGATTCTCCAGCTGGGATGGGGTAATCCTGGTTATACGTACAAACTGGGGGACGAGACGCTAGAGAGTAGCCCACAGAAAGAAATCTGGGGGTTTGGCTTGATGGCAAGTCAAGTATGAATCTACAGCGTGCCCTGGCAGCTAAAAGGACCAACTGTGTCCTGGGGTGCATCAAGCACAGCATAGCTAACCAGTCAACACAGGTGAGTGTCCCATTATACACTGCACAGGTACTGTGTGCAGTTTTGGGCACTTCGATATAATGACATCAAACTATTAAGAGGGTGAGCAGGGGAGGGAGACCAAGATGGTTAAAGTTCTTGAGGGCAAGACTTAAGAGGAGCAGCAGAGGTCACTTGGTTTGTTCAGCTTAGAGAAGAGAAGGCCAAAGGGTGACCTCATTGAGGCCTACGACTTCTTCAGGAAGGGCAGTGGAGGAGAAGGTGCTGATCTCTCTCTAGAGACCAGAGGTAGGACACATGAGAATGGCATGAAGCTGTGCTGGGGAAGTTCAGACTGGACATTACGAAAATGTTCTTCACTGAGAGGGTGGGCAGTCACTGGAACAGGCTCCCCAGGGAAACGGGTACGCACCAAGCCTGTCAGAGTTCAAGGAGCATCTGGATGACAATTTTAGTCATGTCCTGTGAGAAGCAGGGAGTCAGACTTGATGATCTTCATGGGTCTCCTTCAACTTGAGATAGTCTATGATTCTATGATTCCATTTTGCAGAAGGGTTTATGTTTTCAGAAGGACTAGAAAAGCAGCTTGGCTGAATCAAATTGAATTCTAAGATTGACTATCAAGAATTAATAACTTGCTTTCATTGCATAAATTCATTTATCTCATTGGCTTTCTTTATCAAAGGAAATCAGGATTTGATTTGTCTTGGTATTAAAGCAAAATAAAGACTAATCCAATATATGTAAGACATGTAGTTTCTTGAGCAGCAGGGTAATAATATGGTTGCTTAAAAAGTTAGTACTGTATGGTCTAAGAAAATAATGTGACAAACTAAATCTAACCCAGAGATATGACTTCCAGACACAATCTGACAATGCTGAATGCCAGGTTTGCCAGTAACAGGAATGGGACAAAATATCACTAGATGCTGCAATTTTCATAAACTCAGTGTCTACAAATAGGAAATAAGAGGAAATGCTACCTACTAATTGAGTGTCATGACCCACCAGAACTCCTTAGAACAGACTATAATATTTTAAGACTTGAAAGTCCTCAGTATTGAAGCATTAATTTAAAACTAAGAAATCCCTTGGAGGTAACATGATTCAGATTCAAATGGGTACTCAATTTTTCTCAAGCATCGCAACTGACACCTTGATGGTGATAAGGCTGAGAAGAACACTCTCTCTGAAGTCTCAACTGCCTAGCTACCAAGTGAGTTGATATACAACGCCGCACAGGTTAATGGCTGCTTCTTTCACATGACTGCTAAGGAGCAATATATGCTTGGACAGGCTTGTATAACACCATGATAATAGCCACAGATGAAACCTAACACACACACATACACACACCACCTACCACCACCACATACATGCAACTAGGTTAGTATTAAAGAACACGATTTTCAGAGAACCTCCCAAAGTGACTTGACTGTCCTCTAACAGGCCACCACTGTCTACAGGAAACAGAATAAATTTGCCTTGTGCCTAAGTTGGTACCAGGTCATTTTCACCAGAAGCACTGACCAAATTTTCCCAGTTCCCTTTTGGTTTCCTTCTGGAACTAGACAGAGCAGTTGCAAGATATAAACAAACATGAATTCTCTGTTTTCTTAAGCAGGCCACAAATATTGACAGATGCCAAGTACTTTTAATTCTCTGAAAAGAGACAAACCCAGAAGAGATAGTGTTTGAATCCCACTTGCTGTTGGACAGATAGTAAAACAAATAAAAAAAACCCTAAAAGAAGTCTGGTATTTGTAGCACAGGAACCACAGGCTTAATCTTGAGTGGAGAGTCTCCATATGACTAGAATAGAACAAAGTCTTTCTTTTCAGAATAGCAACATGCTGGAAATAAATTCATTTCTCATACACTAACGGGAAAGATGATCACTCATGAGAATTCTTTAGGGAGAATATGATAGGGTAAGGAGAACATTTTGGTATAAATGCAAATAGTAGTATCTAGTACTTGGGTCTAAGGTGGCAGAAGATGACACAAGAGCTTGCAAAGAAAGTGTTAGCCCAGGGGCAATTCCTGATGTGGCTGTTAAGCTGCTGAAGTGCTGACCAAGTGCTATAATAGGCAGAGTCAAAAAAGGCTGACCATTTTTGATGTATCTAATGCTCATCTTAACATGATAACACGATTGCTTATGTTGAAAACTAGCTACAGTTTTTGGTTAGCCAAAGGTAAATACATTAACAGGAAGAACTTTCTCAGCTTGTTGTCTTTCGCAGAGCACAAACTGCTCTCCGTCTTTTAAACATACCCAAGATGCAAACTCCTCTAATTCACAGAGCAGCACTATGAGTCAATGAATGGTCACTAGAAAAGTTGAAGATGCAACAGGTATTATGGATATACATACTGCAGCCTCATGCTATTTTTATTATCAGTCAGGTTTTTCAAGTACATTAATAAGAATTAACCTTTGTCATTACAGTCTGTTAGAGGAATGTCTCCAACCATGTCAGAAAGTTCTATATGAGAAAAGTCATGGGACCTAACCAGGCTGTGGTCAAAGCACAGCTGGATGGCATAATTTTCTCTCAGTTTATCCTTTCCTCTCTGATTTTCTTGAATTGATATAAAAGTTTCAATGGGACTTTCTTCCAGGCTGCCAAACCAAGGCTTTCCGAGTAAGATGTGAATTGAACGCTGAGGAGGACAACTCCTTTTTTTTCCACTCCATGACTAATGCTACAGTGAACAATGTCCAACACATAACTGTTGCTGGATCTGACTAATGCACATTTATGGGGAAGCCTGTTCAGCACTTCTAAAAATCCAGTATATTGTGCCGATTTGATACAGACCTATCTTCAGCCTCTAAATCGTGAGACAACCAACCACACGAGGGTCTTCTGAGACTTCTTCAGAATATCAAGTACCACCGCTGTCATATACTTCCTCCCCCCACCCCGCCATGTGAAGACCACGCATATCTTGGAGTACAGGATATGCACTGTTGAGCTACCATCTGAACCCATTTCTTAAACATAATGTAGCAATACATCTGAGTAGAAACTCTTCACAGTATCTGTAAAGGTGATAGTAAAAATACAAAAGAGAAAATGCCAAAATTAAGGTTGGTCAGGCAGATAATTACATTATCCATATGGTTTCAGTTAAACAGTAATTAAATGATTGCTCTTTAGATGGTATTAACAAAGTTATTACATTGTCTAATATGAATGCTGATTTTCTTCAGATTAATCTCACAAAGTTATTTTAAACTCCCTTCCCTTGGATTCCTAAACTCAGAAAAGAAGGCTCTGAAGCTCTCAAAATATGACACAAATAGCCTTATTTAAAGATTCAGGCCACAATATTCAATGAGCAAATCTCTGCTTTTTGAGGTAAAAGAGTAACTGAAGAAAGTACACGTCTGATAAATATTCTTTGCCAGAGATTTACATAGTTATTGGAACACTGAAGTTAATTTTTGTTTTGAACTCCTGAAAGGACATCCTGACAAGCTAGCATACAGGATAGAAAGAAATGTATCTGTTCTCATTTTAAAGTTGTTAAACAAAATTCTTTATTCTCGTACTTTGAGAGTAAAATTAATGTATTTTAGGCAAGTTGAAAAATCTTCTCTCAGAAAGTGCCCCAGTCTAAATCTCAAAGTGAGCCTGCTACAGTCTTGAGTTATATGGGATTTGGATTTTTTTAAACTACGTGCTGGAATCCACTATGTTTCCACTACTGAGGGCTTTAACTTTTACCTAATGTATATTTATTAAGGGAAGATAAAGGAATGTTTACTGAAGAAAAGATACTGAGAAAACTTACCTGTTAGTATGAGTTTGTCAGCAGCCTACAAAATTAAAATCAGGGCAACTTTTAAAAGTTTATAAAAAAAGAGGATTTTTCAATAGAGAGGACCTAGGTATAAATTAGCTTTTTAAACAAACCCTGCTTATTCTAAAAACAGATGACTTAAATAATGTTATCTATGCAGGACCAGAATGATCTCCTGATGCTTTCTAGATGGAGAAAAAAGGCCTATTAAAAAAATCCATATGATTTCTTACTAGGGGCTTTAAAATACCATTTAAAGCCTTCCAGAAATTCTGCTACAATCATGAGATCACTTGACATTGCTTCTTCCTCACGTACTCCCATCTACAGGACCTGGTATCACTATACTTCACCATTCATAATCAAACCTTTCAGTTACAAGAGCTCTCATGTTTCAACACAGATTTCAGGGAGAGGTCTAAACAAATCATTATACGACAGAACAAAGTCACACTTCAGTTCATCTATGTTATTCTGTTTGAGTTGTCACAGCAGTCACCACACATTTACACCTGCTTTTAGAAGGTAAAAAGGTTTTCTCAAATTCCCATGATTTCTTTAATAGTGATTTCCTGAAATTGTCAAACATTCTTGATAAACACAATCATCACTGAACTGGTGTGTGACTGAACTTTATTGAACATGCTGACAGGTTACAATATTAATGTACAATGTTAAAGTGTTAGTGTACACAACAATACTGATGCCAACTACTCCACTGCATTTCGTTTTCTCTTGGGACTACGTTCTCTTTTGGACAGTAACCGTTTATTTTACCACAGGACAACATGCAAACAACAAGGCAACCCAATATGGTATTTTGCAAATCAAGTACAATAAAACTCTCACTCATTGCAATATTGCATGTATGACTGTGACTGAATGTAATTAATAATGTTATAGAAATATAAGAAGCTCAAACAGACAAGCCTGAATGATTCTTCCACTATCTTTCCCTTAAACAGTTAAGTAAACACATCACTTAGCCTTCTAATTTCGCAGTAAAATTGTATCTTAGCAACTCATATACACTTTTCCACACATAAGTCCGTAACACATTCATGCAAGAAAACTCAGCAATTTCAAGTAATTAGTATGAAGCCAAATAATACATATACGCACACACCCACTTCTCAATCAATTTTAGACTTCAAAGCTATTTGGAAAACAGTAACTCCCATCACACCACCTGAATGACTAGAGAAAACTAATGGATGGTACCTAGGAAGTACTTTCCTGAAGAGCGACTGACCACCAAAGATCACGGTTATGAGGCTTAGCCATCCATCATAAGTCAAAACAAGTTTCCTTTTACAGAATATAGGCAGAAAGGTTCAGCCTCTACTGCCATACCACCAGCATCCACCTCTGATGTCATGGGCCAATGTAATAAAATAGGAGGCATTTCTTTTGGAACAGTTCTCATTTAATATTTATTTATAACATAAAAGATAATACTTTCATTAAGATATAGCCAAGAGTTAAAATTTTTTTGAGAGTTTGTGGCAATAGTTTACAGTCAGATTTTTTTTCCAAGCAAAATCTACTAGGAAGGAGGTTTCATGCTGAAGAATGAAACGCAAATCATAGCTTAAAATTAAATATATGTGAAGACAACATCAAGTTTCAGTAGTTACACAGGAGAGGATGCGATTCAGTGCCACTTAAACAGTACACAGATATTTCTGCTCTCTCTCCTACCCCAAAATCATTGTTTATTCATAAATCTTTATAAACCACATGTGACAGAGGAAGAATTCCCCAGAACAGAAACTGTATCAAGGCAGATGGAAGCGACCCCACACATTCTGTAGTTTGGAGTAGAGATTTGGGTCAGCACAGCATTTTGTCCAGATGCCACTAGAAGCAGAAAGTTCCAGTGCAAAGTGCAGCATCAACCAGACATCTGTCTTTTCTACCTCCTACAGGGGCATTGCAGCAAGTTCCCATCTTCTGTGAAAAATACCACTTAAAAGCAGGAGGCAGTAAAAAAGAAGTTTGAGGGTTTTAAATATCTCTTTTTCCTTCTGTGCAAGAATCTTATTGGCAACACAAAGACAAGACAATGCCCAAAAAGTGTCATGAAGGTACTTTTAATGACTTCTCAAAAACACATGGCTTTACTCAAGTGCTTTAGAACAACCCGAAGTCACTTCACTACTTTGAGAAAAAGAAGTCTTCCCAGCTGATAGTATTTTTCATTAAACTGAAAGTTATGTTTAATAATGTAATAAAAATAAAAGAAAGAGCTACCAGAAATACAACACAGAAAGACCTATGCAGAAACAATATTAAAACCAAGCATGGAGTTTCACAAAATTTAGTCTTGCAAAACCAAGTAGTGGTTTCAGTCAAAGCAAGGCAATTGCTCTGGTTGTTCTGGATGCCGTGGCTTCAAATAGAAAGAAAATACAGTCAATTTCTTAGGTATTCTGGAGAAGGTGTTAGAATCAGAAAAATATATTATACTACTACTCAGGCAAGAAACCCTTCAAAAAAACCCTGATTTTCATCATCACTGAAGAAACAAAACAAGAAAAGTATATTTAGGATGAGGGTTAAAGAACACATCTCTGCAGGTGAGCACGAGTAGTTCCCTGTGTCCTGAACCTTAAACCAAATAGATAACTGAAAACGCAGACACCAGCTGTGCTGTGGAATGTCAGATGCACTGCATGAAAACTAGTAGTAGATCTAAGAAATGGAGGGTTTTAAGTTCACTTTTATGGAACATCTCTCTCTATCCCATCACCCCACCCCAACTCTCAGGTTATTTACAGCATATAGCCACAATAGCATGCGGCCCTCTTTTTTTTGACTCTTCCCCTTAACTCTGAAATAGAGATAGAACTAGAAACAAACTTGTTGACTGTTAAGTCTCTACAACCTGACAAAAATGTAACAAAAATTTGGGAAGTGTTGTTTTAGTATCTTAGTCCAATTTCTGGATATTACCATGGAAATAGTAATAACCTAATCTTGAAAGGTCAGAAGGAGGCAACATGAAAAAATGCAAGTTAAGTTTCCAGTACTCTGGGTTTTTGGGGGTATGAGTGGGGCCAGGAGTTGGTGAGTTTTGAGAGGTTTTTTTACTACAATTTAGCTTACATATTTTACACTTGACTAGAAGGCTCATGAATGTCCTTAAACATTTTTCCCATATGAAATCCTATCTTTATATTGATCAAGGTAAAAGTAAATATGCCTTCATGCACATGGGGGATTAGTGAATAGGTCCATATATGGAAAATCCTTTCAACAGAAAGGAAGGTAGTTGATTTTAAAACTAGATTAAGTCATAGAGCAATTGATAATTTATTCAGAATAAAAAAAATTTGCAACATGACTAAAAGTTATCAGGAAAAACAAGATTCATAAAACATTTTCAAAGACCTTTTACAGTAAGACTAAACATGAGACAAAAGCCTTTGTTTTGTAACAGTCTATGGGCAGATAAGCTAACCAATACAAAGACTAATGTGTTTATTAAAGATGTAAAAACTGTACCTTTGTTACAGCCTTCATTAGGAAAGGACAAACAAACCTACATATTATAGAATCACAAAGCAGGGCCATGTAAATCTCTAAAATCCAAACCCCTAGAAGTTCTGCCATCTTCTGTAACTGTTACTCCTTTAAAACTGTAAGCTTAATCTTTCTTTTCGGTTCAGAACATACTGAAGAGCTTGATGCTCTCATCAGTTACTTCCTGATGACCAGAGAAACAAGACAATTAAGGCCCATATTTCTTAATCTTCAGTATTTTGCTCAAGGGAAAAGTGGTCACATCATCACTTGAAACTGCTGTATAATTAAGGACAGTCAACTTGTATCTAATAAGTATTCCAAGGTTTTTCTGGCAGGATGAAAGTAACTGATCATTTTCTCTTTGTAACAAAATTATACTAGCCTGCCAATCTATTAAGACTAAGAATGGTGGGATAACATGGTTTACCAATGACCAGCTGATCAAGGTATATGACTGCTATCCACTGTCAGTAGTATTAAACATCACTGAAATCTCCATTCTTAAGAATGGATGCATACAGAGCTCCATAACTATAACTATACCCCAAACAACCGTAAGCACACGCAGACCATCCATTTCTCAAGAGACTGCAGATGTCCAGAGCTAATATTTGGGGAAAATGACAGGAGTAAAATATTAATTACAAAAATTACATTTTGTTATGTAGTCTTGACTGCTTCCAAAGCTACCATCATCATGGCTTGGCTTTGTGAATGAAGATTTGGGAATGGTTTTCCCCACACTTACTGCAAGCGCACTGATGGCTGCTACAAGGCTTTGCAAACGTGAGTATATACCCTTCAAGCCTGCGCAGTGGATTTTTTAGGTGAGGCACCAGCGTGTGCGGAACTGGCTCCACCCTTTACACCTGAGGTTCATCTGCCAGGGCCTAGCGAGCTTGGACAGTGACAGCGAAGTCCTCAGGTCATAGGTTTGGTTAGAGTGTCCTTCTCTTAGATGATGGATGCCTTACAAGGCTAAACGAGCTCCATCTGCCCGGGTTTGGAGTCAGAGTTGTCCTTCTCCTAGGATGGCTGCCTGAAGGCTAGTGAGCCCATCCTGCCCGTGGACACACTTTGTCTGACCTTTCAGTTGAGACCTGTCTGGCTTGGGAGGCCCCACCAGAGGCACATGCTGCCACCAGCACAGCTCTCAACCTCACAAGGGCACACAAGCTCCTTCCCCACGGCAAGGGGGTGACCATGAAAGCATATAAATAAAACATCTGTTATGAGCTAAATTATCCATTAAAATCACTGACCATTGAAAAACTTACTTGTTTTTTTCAATACTAATTCATTTATACATCAAATTAACATTTTCCTTAGAACCTGACATCTCATTGCATATATAGATTTTTAAATAATCACCACTGTCATTAAACATTAATATATTGAAATAGTAATAATTGATTTATCTTATCTACCAGTACTTCATATGAAGCTAAGTACTCCATAATTTAAGTTACACTGCAGAAGCTACTGAAATCCGATTTTTATTATGGTTCTTTACACCCACCCCACTCCAGCTGATAATGGAAGAACAAGAAGGTTGACTTAGCATGTATCTAAGCACCCTTAAAAAAAAAAGAAAAAATTAGTAACAGAGTAATGAAGATGTGCAGTATCACTGAGTTTGCCTGCTTGACATTTTCTGAACAAGAAGTTTTAGGCAATTAATTTCCTGGTTTATATGCTCCGATTTCTGACAATAGGGAATGAGAAAGGATGGCAAAACCTGATGTTCTCAGAGTTCATCTGTATTGATGAACCATTTTTATAAGACCACATACTCTAATAAGGAAATACAGTTCTATTAATGTTCTTTGAAGTCTTAAGACTTTACATTTAATTCTTGAATTCATAGTATAGAAACAATTAATTAGAACCCTATTTCAGATGGCAGTAAGTTCATACTTGAAATGCTTCCCCTTCCTACTTTATCTAAAAGTAATGAAGTTGTCACACGTAGCTACTCACAGGTCAGGCAGAAAAGGTTTGTTTTCCTGAGGCATTTTTACCAGGTGATTCTCCATATGCAATTTAGCTGAACAGGTAGACTTATGCATCCTTATGCATCAAGTTTGGGAAGAGAATATTGATACCTATTTTTAAGCTACCAGCACCTAGGCAAACAGTTGTTTTCACCAGCATAGTTTGTTGTTAAATTGTTTCTGCAACTATTTTGAATTTCAGTTTAAGAAAATCCCACAAGCAAAGCAATTTTGTCATTAGCAGACTAAATGGTTCTCCTGTAATTACTCTACAGCATTTGAAAAAGATGCCAGTGCTATAATATTTAGAACACTGTGGTTCTTCGACAATTCTCAGCTCAAGGCAACGTGAAAACCGTTGTAAATGACCTTTCATGACTCTGGAAAAAGTATGCTAAATTTCTCCTCCCAACTACACCCTCAGAACGCCAAGTAACACACTTTGAAGTAAAAAACTTAAGAACTCCTGCATTTTTTTCTGGTTTTGTGGAAAATAGCTCAGTTCTTTGTACTTATCTTCTTATTGTGGACGCCATAGCTTGAAGCTTATTTCTTCCAAGGTGTTTGCTACAGCTTGCTGCCAAGGAACATCCAGGGAAACACTGGATGTTATTAAAAAAAAAAAAGAGATCATGCTACCACCCCCCTTTGACTTCCTTCAGCTCCTTTGACTTCCACCTGTGGTATTTCTATCTGCTAGTTTGCTTGCATATACTGTGGCTATTTTAAACCCTTTTCACCTTGTTACCACCTACAGCCATCCATCCTTGCTTAAACAACTCACTGATTTCTGCTTCTACACATACTTACTGTGTAGTATGTAACTGCGAACATTGAAAAAAATGTGCCTTATACAACAATTAAGACATGATTTATTTCAGACAAATATTGAACATGTAAAAAATTTACACAGTCTCAAAAAAGACAAATAAATGGAAGAAATCCATCAAGTATTATAAATGTAAAAAAAAAAAAAAATCCCACTTCTGACTCAGGAAGACCTGACCTGCAGATCACTGAATGGTGAGAAGAGTATCTGAGCAGATTACTCTTGTATGCATCACCTACAGTCAACATCAGACAGGGTCAGAAACACTGCTGACTCTTATATTCATAGTATCATAGAATGGTTCGGGTCAGAAGGAACTTAAAGGTCACCTAGTTCCTACCCACCCTGCCGTGGGAGGGACATCTTCCACTAGATCATCTTGCTTAAAGCCCCATCCAGTCTGGCCTTGAACACTTCCAGGGACAGAACAGCCACAACTTCTCTGAGCAACCTGTTCTAGCATCTCACCACTTCCACAGTAAAGAATGTTTTCCTCATGCTCAATCTAAAGCTATTCCTTTCCAGTTTAAAACCACTGCCCCTTATCTTGTGACTACAGGCAAGCCTTCTTAAAAAGTATCTTTCAAGTTTTTCTCTTAAGTTCCTTTTGTATATGGAAAAGCTGCAATAAAGTCTCCCCAGAACCTTCTCTTCACCAGTCTCTACAACCCCAATTCTCTCAGCCTTTCTTCATAGGAGACATGTTCCAGCCCTCTGATCATCTTCATGGCTCTCCTATGGACCCCCTCTAACAGGTCCATGTCTGTCTTCTGCTCGGGACCCCAGAACAGGACACAGTGCTACAGATGAGGTCTCACAGGAATGGAGAAGAGGAAGAGAGTAACATCCTCCAATCTGCTGGCCTTGCTTCTTTTTATGGAGCCCTGTATACACCTGGCTTTCTGGGCTGCAAGTGCACATTGCTGACTTATATGCAAGTTTTCATCTACCAGTACCCCCAAGTCTCTCTCTAAAGGGCTATTCTCAATCCATTCATCACCCAGTTTGAGCTGATATTGGGAATAATTCTGACCCAGGTGCAAAACCTTACACCTGGCCTTGTTGAACTTCATGAGGTTTGCACCGGCACATTTCTCAAACTTCCCCAGGTTTGTTGTGTTGACATCCCTTCCCTCAAGCATATCAACTGTACCACTTAGATTGGTGTCATCTGTAAACTTATTGAGAGTGCATTCAATCCCACTACATCATTAATAACGATACTGAACAGCAGTGGTCCCAGTGCAGACCCCTGATTACTGATGTCCATTGGGAGACTGAGCCACTGCCAGCAACTCTTTGAATGTGGCCATCCAGCCAATTCCTTATACATCAAACAGTTCATCCATAAAACTCATCTTTCTAAGGCTATTGTGTGAGACCATGTCAAATGCCTTACATAACTCATGGTAGATGATAATCAGCTGCTCCTCCCCTACCTACCAACACAGTCATTCCATCAAAACAGGCCACTAGATTAGTCAGGCGTGATTTGCCCTTTGTGAAACCATGTTGGCTGTCTCAAATAACCTGTGTCACCTATATGCTTTGAAATAGCTTCCAGGAGGATCTCTTCTATGCTCTTACCAGGCAGAGAGGTTGAGGTTGACTGTTTGATAGTTCCCAGGGTCCTCCTTTCTACCCTTTTTAAAAATGGGTGTGATATTTCCCTGTTTCCAGTAACTCTGAGTTACATGCATGTAATCTTTTGTATAATTTTATTCCTGTTTGAAGAATTTGGTAGAATGTTTCAAACTCCCCTGCAGAGTTTGAACCCAAGTTGTAGTAATATCTAAACAATGTATTCAGTCTTTGAACAGTAAGTCAAAACTAGTAACCATAACAAAACAAGAGTTAATAAAGAAGGGAAGAGAAAGCCTTGAAGACAGGCTGAGGTTGGATACAGACAAATGAGAGAAGACATGAGAAAGAAGGAGACCTGGAGGTACTGACAAATATCACAGCTGCTGATAGCAAAGCAATGAAAGTAGCTGGTAAAGCGAAAAATGCCTTAGTAACTCACATTACTAGAGAGCATGAAACGGAAGGGCAAGGCTCATTACATTTTTTAAGTGACCCAATAAGAACACTTGGTATTGGATTTGCCATTAATAGCTGTTTTAGAGTCCACAGCACATCTCTGCAAAAGACTTAAATCTCTCCAGTTCCAGTATTGCCAGGCAACAGACCGTTCCACTGAACAGAAGTCATTCCTCCAGGTTATATTGCTGGATGAACTCCAAATTCCCCATAATTTAGGCTATGTCACCACTCATCTTAAACAAAATGGCTTGAACTTAAATTGCAAGGTGATGGAATTTGGTGACTTTTGCCTAAAGCAACTAACAAAGCTTGGACTAAATATACATAAAATATAAACACTATTTTTCACTATATTTAAAGCAAAAGTGTCTCATACACTTTTGTATGGGACAAACACCTTCATGTTCATGTAACAAAATTACTTCAAGATGTATAATTAAGGTAGATACAAGTCTGATCTATTACTTTTAAGAAATGGGGAATTATTCTGAGAAGACATCATCATCATCACCACTACCACTAGGTCCCCACTCTCAGCAGTAACAATGAACAAGATCAGAAAAAGCTTGTGACCTCTTCTGAAGGCTCCAGTGAAAGAAATCCTACAGGCAGAACACAAAACTTTTACAGGAGAGCCACTAATAGTCAGTATTTCATTACAGTTTAACAGGTCTGTTTTATCTCACCCCATATCCTTCAGCACCCACAAATGTTCACATTCCATGATATTCCTAAAACAAATATACTCCAAGGTCAATGTGTTGAGGGATTAAAAGAAAAAAACCACATAGCCCACCAAAAGGAAATTGGTTTATGAACTGTATTTTTCTTAGAATCATCCAGTACTAAACCAAGTTCCTTCCACATAGTCACTTATATTGTCAATTAACACATCTGGATGAATAAAAGGGCCTGAAAATAAGCTTTAAAAAGGCAAAGAATACCTTATTATAAGAAGATGGGGGCTGGGGGACAGGAATCCTTCAAACTTTCATCTACAGCTATCACAGCAGAAGCCTTGAAAAAAGGCAAGCAAACTGCAGTACCTGCTTGTCCCAAGCTCATAGGGGCTAAATCCAGGAAGTCATACCACATTAAAGGTTATCTCATCCCACAGGGAATTGTGTATAGAAGAGCAATAATTCATACAGCACAGAAAAAAATTCAGTTTACTTTGTTCCGAACTAACTTGCTTAAAGACCATGACAGGTACTGATTGCATAGCAAGGCAGGCATTTGTAGATCTCTGCATGTTCAAAACATAAAACAGTTGGTTTTATGTAGTCTGATTATCTCTTAAATACTTGTTTAAAGATCTGTTTTTAAGGCTCAGATACTTAGTTTCTATATTCTCATCCAGCTTCCTTCTGTACATTTAATTACTCCTTTGTCTGACACATTGTACATCATCTTAGCAAAGCTTCACAAAATCAGAGTGCTGTAGACAGGAAGAGTCCTCTGAAGGTCATCTGGTCAAATCACCCTGCTCAACCAAGGCCACCTAAAGCAGGTTACCCAGAACTACAGACAACTTCTGAGTATCTCCAAAGATGGAAAGCCCACAACCCCTCTGGGCAACCCGTGTCAATGCTCAGTTACTCACAGTAACAACAACAAAAAGTAATTTTCCTCTACATCAGTAACATTGAATGAGTTTTCCCTCAGGCTGCAAAATGAAGAGATGAGAGAACTTCTCTTTTTGACCGCACACAGACAACTCAAAGTGTGATACTTATCAAGAGCAACATTTGAACTTTTAACTGAAATACACAAAACCACCTAAATACACTTATTCATCTAGCTTGGTTTACAGCAGAGCCTACACACCTTGAGACCAGAAACTCTGAGTACCAAAGGGTATAAAAAAACTGAGCAAAATATAGTATGTACTTGCAGAAATTAATATTTTTCTTCCTAATGTGAAATTTGTCTCTTTTGGAATTTTGAATCCAACAAAAAACAAACAAAAAATCCAAACAAAAAAATTCCCCAAATAGTTCTATAGCTTAACATTTCTTAGCATAAAGTTAATACGGATTTTTTGTTATTTATAGTTAATTATTTACAGTTAGCAAGGGAAGACTCCTCCTATTAAGAGTCCCCCACCAAAGCAGGAATTTGTGCCTAACAACAGTAGTCAACCAACACCTTCCTGTCAAGAATTTTTCCCAAGGCAAATTCAACTGCAAAATATTGTAGCAGCTGGTCAGCTCCAGCCAACTGAAACTTCCTTTTGAGCCATTACAGCTAAACACAAGGTCACGATTTCAATTCTGATTACCCAGATTAACATTTCTGTATCACTCCTTAAGTCAGATTTAGTGCATCCAACCCAGCTCTTAGTATTTCAACATGCCTTCAAGTGCCTAGGAGTACCACAGCAGATGAAATTCTCTCAGTGGTGAATTTCTTACTAAATGAAACATTTTTGAGGAGACTAAACATAAAGGGAACAATCCCTTGCCCAGTTAAACATTTCTCAGCATATGATTATAAAAAAACAGATTAAGAGTCAATATGATACCAATATTTGTTTATGCAAACTGGACAGTAATTAAACATGAGGGGTTTTCTTACAGTTTTATACTAAAAAACTGTTCTACACTTAGGTTGCTTTAAGACAAGCGTTTATTATAAGTACTACAATAGAAGACTTGTATGAAGTAAAGCCAAGCATCAAACTGGAAGAGAGAATCCCTGAATCAAGTTTTATCTGAAACATTCAAAATCTCCCATTTTTATGTGTGCAAAGTTGCCCTTGTGGGACTCTGCAGAGACCTTGCACAGGATTTACTTTTGAATTAAGCTCCGTTATCCAGCCTAGAGCCTTTTAGTACCTCCTTTCCCAACTATTAGACCAGCATAATCAAACAGGCATTTCATAATACATATCAAAAGTCCATCAGCAAGTTCTGAGGTACAGATACCAGTTGTTTTTATTTTTTTAAAAAGACAAGTCACAGGAACCATGCTGTGTGCAAGCATACCTTATTCCACTCAATCTCTTTGTAGAACTCAAACTCTCAGGGGAACAACTTTAAGAGCTAGTGCAGAATACAAGGAATAGTTTCATACAAATGCATGCCACGTCACAAAATATCCCAGTTCACATGCTGTCACCTTCCTCATCCTACATCCCCATGCAGAGATTAGGAATACTGCCTGGATGGAAAAACCTTTTTGTTGTTGTTTTTAAGCAGATCAAAACTCTAACAGTGAAGTCTCATGTTCACTCCTGAAACCTACAAGTCTTTAAGATGAAGAACAGGATCACTTAAGGATAGTTTATCAAACACAAACAGTTTCAACTCAGTTGACACAACTGGTCATATTAGCTCAATGTTTAGAAGCGCCAGCTATGTTAACATCTGAATTTTAGGCCAACACAGTTAAAGGTTTAACATTTATTACAGAAAACCCTGAAAAAAAGCATTAAGTTAAAACCATCTAGTATTCTTGCTATAGTAAAAAGCCCAAAACACACCAAAGCCAAACAAACCCAAAACTTTGTCAGACCACTCACCTGCAACACTGGTAATGGTTACAGGAACTCCTTGAACTTGAACACCTGCAGCACTCAGGTTGGCAACACTTACTGTTTGAAGATTAGGTACCGAAGCAAGCTGGGCTGCATTCAGAGTGATGGGGGTGCCAGCAACAGCCACTGGCGCAATCTGAGCAATGGTTGTGCCACCACTTGAAGACACAGGAGTAATGGTTAGTTGTTGGGGTAACCCAGCATTTTGAACTTGAAGATTTGAAAGGCTTTGCAGATTCTGAACCTGTACAGTTTGCCAGCTGATCTGCCCTGATGGTGTTAAAGTCGGAGCCCTGATGAGCACCTGAGTTGGACTCACTGCCTGCAACTGAACATTCTGCAAAGGCTGCTGCTGGATAGTCTGTATAGTCTGCCCTGACTGGAGCTGAAACGACTGTGGAGGAATGGCCTGAATAATCTGCTGTTGAGGCTGCTGGATCTGTATCTGCTGCAGAATAGGCTGACCTACGATTTGGACCTGCTGAAGGGAACCTGACTGATCCTGGACGTTCTGTAGCCCATTGGACTGAAGCTGACTGGAGCTCTGGGCTTCAGAGTCTGTAGCAGCTGCCTGAGGTTCTTCAGTTGCCTGCTCTGAACTGCTGCCTGCTGTGCTTGTGTATTGGCCTGTTTCTGCAGAGCTTACTAGCGTGTCACTGCTAGTTAGAGTTGTTGAGGCAGTGGTCGTAGAGGTGGAAGATGAGGAAGGAGACTCTGGCATTGTACTAACAGATGCAGAAGTGACAGGTGTAGATGCCAGCTGATTTCCATTGGAAACTCCACCCTCAGTAGATTGGCCAACTTGACCTGAACCTCCTCCAGCTGCCACGCTGTTTATCACAGGCAATGCTAGGGTTACCCCACCAATGTTTATAGGTAATGTTGTTACAACTTGTGCCTGAGTACCAGGAATAGTTTGTAGTTGCAGTGGTATGGAAACACCAGGCCTAATCTGGACTGGAACTGTCTGATTTGCTAGGTTTTGAGCAATAACATTTCCCGATGCTGTCCTGTTTGCAGTTGTGAGGATAGCTTGATTATTCCCTGCAGGAATAAGCTGGATTTGACCCTGTATGTCTTGTAGACCAGTAGCATTAGATGGATTGATTTGAAGTTGTTGACCTTCTGTTGTCTGAATCTGTGGGATCACTTGGTATTGGACGTTACCGCTTGGATTTTGTACTTGAATGACTTGGAATTGTCCAGGGGTTGTTGCAGAAGAATTGCCCGACTTGGTTTTTGAAGGAGATGTACTTCCATTGTTACTGCTGGTGGGACTTGCTGCACTTGAAGCAACAGAAGATCCTTGTTGAGCAACATTATTTTCTTTTGAAGCAGAAGGAGCAGCAGCAACAAGCTGCCAGGCATTTCCAGAAAGCTGAGTTGTCACCAATTCTAACTGCTGTGGCTGATTCTGAAGCTGCACCAAACCTTGATTTGGATCTATAATAATCTGCTGCTGGCCAGTTCCTTGATTCTCACCGGGAGTTCCTATTTTGCTGCAGGTGGCCGCTAGCAAAGCAAGAGGTGAAGGCTGAGAATCCTATCCATAAAGAAAGAAAACAGAACAGATTCAGGAGTAGCGCATGAGTATGAACCATAACAAGTAAGCATTAAGGTTTACACTGGAAGGGGGGGGGAAAAAAGTGCTTCTGCATAGAGACCAATGATACAGCTCTGAATAAGGAAGTATGTATCTCTGTAAATAATATTTAAATATAAAAGCTCTCAATTATCAATGAAAATGAGACAGCCAGGACCTCAACTGCATCCTCAATTCAGTCTTTTTTCCCCCCTAAAATAAAGAAAATTTTTAAAAATGCTTCTGTTACATGGAAAGCAGCTGATCACTGCAAAGTGCAATTAAAAACAAAACGTGTCCAGGCAGTAAAAATACTGCACCAAACCAACTATGTTTCATCCAACCCAAAGAAAGATGCCCTGAGCAGGAAATGCTGTTAGCTGAACATTTAATTTTAAATGCTAGTAGTATGGGCACTTCCCTTTTTGGATGTGTGTGCTTTACCTGTGAGCCTCCAGTTTTCCCTTTTTTATTATTATTGTTGTTATTCTCTGCCTCGGGAGATTTCTCTCCCTCTGTGGGCATAGTTTCCTCCTTCTTTTGATCTGCAAAAATATCAAGTGTAACAGGTTAATTATTCACCTTCATTTATACAATAACAAAACCTACGAGCATATCCTTTTTGGTTCCCAACTTGTCATTTTTACCTCTTCATAAAAACAACAGTGCAAATCATTATTACAAAAGAACGAGTCCTAAGAAACGTGGTTTGAAACCCAACCCATGGGGGCTGGAGAGTTAACACCCAGAAAGGGGAGGTTTGGTTTCCTCTCCCAGAGACAGCAGGAAAAAACCACCCACAACCCTCCTCCTCCTCCTGCCCCCT
>NW_010423432.1:0-220 GCF_000710305.1 Buceros rhinoceros silvestris
CGAGAGGGTGATGGGGCAGCAGGCAGAGACCCCCCGCTCCCCACCACTGCCATCCCCCCCCGCCCGGGGGGTCTCTTTCTGCCCAGCGCAGGGGCTGCCGGCAGCGATGCTCCGCGTCCTCTCCCCTTCCCTCCCTCGGCCGAGACAGACGGTGTCACTTCGATGCTGAGACCAACCTGGTGAATGTGTTGGAAGTCTAAACACGTTAGGGCCCATTGGG
>NW_010423432.1:573-801 GCF_000710305.1 Buceros rhinoceros silvestris
CCCCCAGCCACGGTGTTGGGTTCGGGGGTGCGGCCCATTCCCGCTGCGTCGGGGATCGGGGATCCAGGGTGCACCCAGAGCCCCCGTCCTCTCTGCCCCGCTGCACGCCTGGGCTCTGCCGCCAGCTCCCAGCCTGAAATCGGGCAATTTGGGGGCTCTTTTCCCAGCTCCGTCCTCCCCAGTGGCTCCGCAGCGGTGCAGGAGGCTGGTGGGCACATCCTCTGTGCT
>NW_010423433.1:0-243 GCF_000710305.1 Buceros rhinoceros silvestris
GTTTTCGCTTTCCGCTTCCTGGCAGCGGGAGCACGCACGCCGCCACCGCCGCTCCCAGGCAGTTCCCGATCGCCTCCCTCCCCGCAACGTTGCGCACGGGGCTCCTGCGGGAGGAGGAAGTGCAGGAGCCGTCCCCGGGGGTAAAAGGCAACGCTTCCTCCCCGTCGGGGAATCGAACCCCGGTCTCCCGCGTGACAGGCGGGGGGACTCACCCCGAGACCAACGAGGGACGGATCGCCCTTT
>NW_010423433.1:317-1029 GCF_000710305.1 Buceros rhinoceros silvestris
ACTCACCACTATACTAACGAGAAACGGTGTGCCTTTTGTTTATCCCCTTCCGCTGCCGCTGCCGCGCTCCGAGGGCCGAGTGCGGAACCCCCGCCCCTCCTTGGCGCCGTCGTGCCGTGAGTGACTTGTTCGTGCCCCAGTACACAGTAAAGGGCGTCCCTCCCCCAAACGAACTGCTGTGTCCCGGCCGGCGAGCAGCTAGGGCATGCGGGCGCGCGTGAGCCTTCACGGCGTGCGGTTCACCTCAGGGCTCTCCCTGAAATAGCACAGCCGCTCTGAAGGAAAACGCAGCACCAGCGGAAGTCAGGCTCATTTCCTAAACCTGTGATGAGCCGTTTTCTACTGTGTGGAACCACCTGTCCTCTGGGGAAAGTGCGAACCCTTCCCCAGCTGGAAAACTAATTAGATCACTTGTAAAATCAAGGCATTATGTAAAAAATGCAGAAAATATGTAAGCATTCAATACCTCAGAGCTGTAAAGGGGGAGGGCATCATCAAATTCCAAGCCCTTTGCTTCACAAACTGTCAGTGTGAGTGCTAAGCTGAGTTCCTTGGTTATCTTCTCCTATGCTCTTTCATTTGCCACTAATGCCACCTATCATAAAATACATTGATAAAAATAACATTAGGAAGAAAAAAAAAGGTAACAACTGCACAGAGAAAGCATATAGATGTGTCTCAAAACCAGGCAACATTTAACAGGACATTCCTG
>NW_010423433.1:1106-5470 GCF_000710305.1 Buceros rhinoceros silvestris
AACAGGACATTCCGGCTCTCTTTGCAAAAGCGATCACAAAGCTGCCTGCAGAAGACTGACAAATGCACGGTGTGAGGAGATGGTCATAGATCTGATGTAAGAAAATCTGGAGTTAGAAAGGAATAGGACAGGAGACATCTGGTGCAACAAAGAGCAGAAAGACCCAGACATGCATTCACAAGAAGGAAACTCACAATAAAGGCTTCTAAGTTGAAAAAGTGTAATTTATCAGAGAGATACTGGAACTTTAAAAAACATATAATTGTGGACAGTCCACATAAAATAATTAATGAATTAGATATAGACTCGGAAGAATCTGCAAAAAGCCTAGGAAAAACATGCTCCAAATTCAGTAGGCAGTGTTCTCCTTTTGTGCCCCCTCAGCAGCATTGCTAGGTCACTGGCACTGGGAGGACTCCAGGACTGTGGGTCTTCATCCATCGAAGAGACCACAGTCCTGAGGAAGTCCATTAAAAGATCCTGGGAAATAGCACTGAGGCAATACAACCACTCCAGATGTCAGTTGAGAAGTACCTGTCATAAGCATAATCTACATGTTAAACTCCAGTCTGTCTCATGATCTCCTGCAAACACATTTTGTTAGAAATTTGAGATCATGACACATCATAACAAAAAACCCATATTCAGAGATGAGAGAAGCTGTAAGGTCTACTTTATGTCTCTGCTATTGAGTAGACCTCATCTCCCTGTAAATTAATCATCTCAGAATAATGAACTAATTAAATTTAAACCACGGAACAGTGCAATTCTGCACTTTCGCATCCTTTTGTCCTGATGCCCACAGCCAAGTAAGTTTGAACACTTGGATTCATCACACCGGATTTTTGTGCATGTGCTGGTGGTTCTTGAGTGCAAAATGCAACGGCAGAAATAAATGAAAGCACCTTGTTTCACTAATATCAACTGCACAAAGGGAAGAGAAGGAAGGGTAAATGAGGGCAAAAATTGTATGTTAGCATCAAAATTTTTTTATTTTCACCACAGTTAAGTTCAATGAAGTGGAAAAATGGGAACCCACTGTACCTTTCAAAGATGACAGCAGTTTCAGAAATCCCTGAGCAACATCTTCCTTCAATACATTTTCATGTCATGCTCCATTTTCAAACTTGCACAAGGGGCTGAACTGCTGAAGAACTTCCAGGAGAGAATCTGTATCACCTACGGCTCTGCTTCCATTTTCCCTGGCAAAACAGACACTCTGCTATAGTAACTATGCTGAAAACGAGTTGTTCTGCATGCAGAAAGGACACTGCTGCCTCGAAGTTGAACTGTGGCTCAGGATTTTTAGGATGGATGACTAAGAACAATACAATTTTCAGCATACAGTTCTAATCAGATGCCCTGAGCTTGTCTGAATCCTCACTGACATTTAAGAAATACAGCTATAAAGTAATTTGTCCTCTTAAAAAAAAATAAACAAACAAAAAAATACCCACACAAACCAAAATGACATCCACAAGCTTAAGGGATACTTAGATAACTGACAATGCCAGATTTTAAATTATGTCCTAACAAATGCCCTTAAATGAAAACTTAAAGACTTCGCCTGACTTTCCCAAAAGCTTTGAGGAATTTAAGTACATCAAAGATCAATCCAAATAGTAGCTTTTGCCCCTTAGCACAGAAACAGATAGGGTTGGTCATCCTGTCAGGGATCAGGACTAATCCCAGACTTTTATCTGTAAAGCAGAGGTTTATTGTCTAGCCTCCATCAGTTTTGCTCTAAACCTGTGAAACTCTTGAGCACTGTGTGCTGAAAAAAAAAACAAAACCAAAAAACCTTGACCACGAAAGACACACTGAGCTACCTGGAAAACCAACCAAGGCAATTCCCACCACAGGGAGATCATCATTAACAACCCAGCCGAGAAACACTGCGATAAGACCTCTCCAGGGCAGGAGATCGCTCAGTAAAGAGTGAGCAGCTGGGAGTTCGCATACCAGGAGCCAGGAGGTGCAACTGCTGTGAAGCACCGTGGTTTCCAGTAATCTTATATGCCATATACACATGAAACTACAAATGCTATCTACAAGCTTTGCTTTTTGCTGAATTTGACCTGCCTGTGCAGTCTTTTGCTCCATCTATCCTCATTCGTCCTCACTGGCACACAAGAAGAAATGCCTGTTATTTGGGCAATCATGCTTGATACATTAGTTTCCAGAATGGAAAATTGAAAAAAACAGACAAGTCAGAATCATTTTGAGAACTGACAGGCTATTATAAAAAATAAGCAGACTGGAAAACACTTTATTACCTCGGTTATTTTCATATTAGCACTGGGACAAATAAGATTTGTGTCTTTCTGCAAGACAAAAACAGGTCCCCTGCAAACTGCCTAGGGATTTCAGCAATAACTCAAAGCCTTTTAAAAATGCTCTTTGAAGTTTGCCCGTACTTTAAGAGAGTAAATAAATGCCAGCCCTCATGTTTGGTTAGGAGAGGGTGTCTTGGCTTTAGTCCGATAGTCTACGCTGCTACTCTTTCCCCTTACCACATGCATTACCAAAATTTTCCAAGCAGTACATGAGTCTTTGCTGCATACTGCCACATAGGTCAAAGAAGTCTAAAACAAACCTAAGGGAATATATTAAATTGTGCTCTTTATAAAGAAATAACATTACTGAATTCAAGTGTCTCGGTTTTGCCACTGCGTTTGTCTGTGAAAGCTGTTAATGACAATGTGCAATGATTTGATGTAGCTTTGGCATCAGAAAAATTTTGAGCTGACTAGCTTTGTGCTCTGCCTTTTGTGTCATCTGACTTGCTCTGAGAAGATCCTGGGAAGTCAGATTCCCTATCTGCATTAATGGGATCCAGCCAGCTTGAGTTTAGGTATCTTCCAAAGGTGCTCTTCCCCTTTGCTGACAGTCTGCAAAGCTTAACCTCGTTTTACACTGCCATATTATTATGTGATCCTTTTTTTTTCTTTAAAGATCTTCCTAATATATTGATCACTCAATCCTTTGAAAATACCATTTTCCAAGATAATGATGAAATAATTATTTTGGTATTTTAAAAAAAGAATGCAAGCAGCACCATTTGCATTGTATCGTGTGAATATAGTTCGAAATACATTCCTTTGTCTTTCAAGATGAGAAGGATGCCTAGAAGGAGGTATATATTCTTTTTGCTTCCTGTAGTAAGAAATCAGTTAACTAACTAACTGTCTTTTCAAAAGTTGCTTCAGGAACGTACAGGTGAAAGATGGTGAATCTCTGATGACAGATATTTGTCTAAATGGAATATTTAGAACTAAATATTTGAAACATATGTCAAATTTCGCTTTCCCTAATAAGCCAGATTTACTACCTTTGACCTCTTTCCTTTCCTTTTCCTGGAAAACCAATGTAACCTAACTGTGTAATGTCACATAGCACAAGAACTTGGCCAGGGACGAGGAAGTATAGGGTAAGATGAATCTTACTTTTCCTCTTTTAATTGTGGTACCTTGCAAATAAATTATCATGTCAGTATAACTAATTTTTGTACTTCAAAATAGCCAGGAACTCTTCAACCACATACTTATTTATGACTTTGCAAACTTTGGAGTCTTAAGGTTGTCTGTAAGTATTATTTTACATTATGTTCTACATAAAAGGTGAGAGTTTTTTTTATTATGATTATTTACAGGGAATCTGTCCTTTCAGAAAAATGTATAGGTTTTTATGTCGATTTTTGTCTACTACAAGAGTGATTTTTAATTGCCCTTACAGTAATATAATGTACAAAACTGTTAGAAATTTTGTAGCTACTGCTGTAAATTGTAATCCTGCCTGCTAGTTCTTAACAGTGTCCTCTGGACTGCTGGCTATTCACCAAGATTTGCTATTGCTTCTTACATCCATAGAGTTTTAATAAACACTCTGTCAGAAATGCACTGTAGAATGCTAGCACTTCTCTTGTCAGTATCACAACACTTTGCAGGACTGTGGACAGCACAGAATCATATCAGAACAAAATACATACTTTTTAGACATACTTTTAGACAAAATTCATACTTTCAAGTTACAGGAAGCAGAACTGTGTGCAGGTCACAGATTGTTTATTACAATTAGATTCTATGCGAAGGAAGAAGCTATAGATTTTCAAGGCCAAGAGGAGCATGTTGATCATTAACAAGTTTTGCCTTCCTCCACTTTGACGAGCCAGCTCCTTTATATGAGCTTGCAGCGGTTGCTTTAGAGGACCCTGAATGGTGCTGGTTAGAGTATGGTAGCCTGAAAGAGTACTGACTACATTGCTGATTTTCTGAAACAGAAATCTTGGAAGAACATTTCAACCATGAATGTGGCTCGAGGTTTAATCCTAGGACTGGAACAAACCCTAGCATCATCACAGGCAG
>NW_010423434.1:0-911 GCF_000710305.1 Buceros rhinoceros silvestris
ACCCCCCCACCCCCCCAGCGGAGCGCGGAAAAAGGGAGGAAGAATAACGATGGCAGCGCCGAAAGTCTCTTCTTCGCCCAGGAAAGCCCACCGGCAAGCTCCCGCACTCCACGCGGAGGAAAAAAAAATAAAAGGGGGAAAAAAGGAGGGGGGTGGAAAAGGGGTAAAAATGCTTTTAAAAAGAAAACGGGGGATGGAAAAGAGAAAAGCAAAAAAATGTTGGACAACATGAGTGTAGTAGGGGGGTTGACCCTGTATATCCCCTGACATTTTAAAATGTCTACAGGCTACAGCAACATGTTCTTGGAGCAACTAAAAGGTTGCTGCCCGAATTATTGAAAATTTACTCTCAAGAAATAATTGTCAGAGGTTTAGTGTCAATCCAGAAAAATGTATCAAACAAGGGTCCAGAGGTCTGTCATAGGTCCAGGGCACATCAGTATTTTCTGGTCCTTGAGATGCTGTAAAATGGAGATGATGTACTGATGGATAACTGGTACAGAGCCAATAAAAGCTGTGAGTACTTTGGAGGCAGCAGAAGAAGAAAAAAAATCCACCTTCCCGATCTCCCAGTGCAAAGTCTCCCTCTCTCTCCCTCTCGCTTTTTTTCAGTCTCTTTTTCAGTCGCAGGCTGCTTTGGGAAGCATCGGAAAAACTCCTGAACTTTTGAGCATCCGTCACCACGGCGAGAACTTTTTTACGCACTTAGAGTTTTCTCCTTTTTTTTTCCTCCACCTTCCCGATCTCCCAGTGCAAAGTCTCCCTCTCTCTCCCTCTCGCTTTTTTTCAGTCTCTTTTTCAGTCGCAGGCTGCTTTGGGAAGCATCGGAAAAACTCCTGAACTTTTGAGCATCCGTCACCACGGCGAGAACTTTTTTACGCACTTAGAGTTTTCTCCTTTTTTTTTCCTCC
>NW_010423435.1:0-1151 GCF_000710305.1 Buceros rhinoceros silvestris
TATAATTTTATATAATATATGCTGGCTTTACATCGGAGGAGAAAAGCAGGGAAAATAGCCCAAGAGTCACAAAGTTAAACCATGCGACGGGGTGCTGCTCGCTGGTGACCCCATGGCTGGGCTCCGGTGGCAGAGCGGACGGAGTAAATAACTCCATAAAATCATCCTTTGAGCAGGAGTCAAATAACAGGAGTTTTATTTGGAAAAGGAGTTGGGAGCCTGAAGTTACATCACTGCGTTTGAGCTGATGAATTCATTTTCTTTGGAAGCCAGGCTGAGACTTTTGAGCTCATTATAAGGAACGAACCCATAAATCTTCGCACGCGGAGGCCCGTAGTTTTCCTGTTCTTTGTCACAGCCGAGCGTGGAAAACTTATCCTGGGTGTCAAGAGCGTGAAGCCTCCACACACCTGAGGTGTTGCACCAGGGTTATTTTCTGGAGGAACCGGCGTGGTGCTGGGTTTGCTGAGCCCCCCATATCCTGGGCTTTGCTTTCATGGGAGGATGCTGCTTTGTCTTGGTGATGCCCAAATCTTGTGGGTTTTGCCTCAGTTGGAGGATGCTGGTGGGTCTTGGAGATGCCCAAATCCTGTGGGCTTTGCCATCTTGGGAGGATGCTGGTGGGTCTTGGTGATCCCCAGATCCCCTGGGCTTTTCCCTCGCGGGAGGATGCTGCTGGGTCTTGGTGATTCCCAGATCTCTTGGGCTTTGCTTTCATGGGAGGATGCTGCTGGGTCTTGGCGATTCCCAGATCTCTTGGGCTTTGCCATCTTGGGAGGATGCTGGTGGGTCTTGGTGATTCCCAGATCTCTTGGGCTTTGCTTTCATGGGAGGATGCTGCTGGGTCTTGGCGATTCCCAGATCTCTTGGGCTTTGCCATCTTGGGAGGATGCTGGTGGGTCTTGGTGATGCCCAAATCTTGTGGGTTTTCCCCCAGTGGGAGGATGCTGCTGGGTCTCGGTGTATGACGTGATCCCCGCCTGGGACAGGGCTCTGCCTGCACCCCCAGAGCGAGGTGGGAGGAGCACAAGGAGCTATTTGGATTATACTTTATTTTAATCCGGGTGCTGCCGACCTGCCCCGTTTTATAGCCCGGGGCGAGCCTCGGCTGGCCTCCGGCCGCGGACATGGGGTGGCAGCGCCGCCCGCGC
>NW_010423435.1:1283-1507 GCF_000710305.1 Buceros rhinoceros silvestris
CCGCCCGCCCGGCCCGGTTTTATGGCCGGGGGCGAGCCTCGGCTGGCCTCCGTCTGCGAAAGTGGGGTGCCAGCTCCGCCGGAGCGCCGGGAGGGTTAATTACTTAATGAATGTAATATTCTCTATAATTGCTAAGCATTATTAATCCAGAGCAAAGCGAGAGGGCGAGGGGAGGGGTGCGTGCGTGGCCAGGCTTGTGAACTCCATCCCAACGCCGCCGTCCG
>NW_010423435.1:1680-1993 GCF_000710305.1 Buceros rhinoceros silvestris
ATCCCCTTCCGCACCCCCCTACCCCGGTTGGGGCTGATGCTGTGTCCCGTCTGTCGGTCCGTCCGTCCATCCGTCCCTGGGCGGTGACCCTGCCTGGACGCGAGCGTGCTTCGCCGCCTGCTCTTAGGAATAGGCGTGATTAGATTATGAAGGCAGACAGAAGTAATGATTAACTTTTTCAGTCTGCATGCTGTCTCCAGTCTGGCGCTGGGTGTTTTTTTTTCCCCCTAAGTAGGGCCCTGGCCCCGCGTCGACAGGGTATTAGGTTGTAAAGAAAGCCAGGAGGAATGAAGGCAAAGGAGGGAGGGGAAAG
>NW_010423435.1:2214-8470 GCF_000710305.1 Buceros rhinoceros silvestris
TTACGGAGCGGGGCACGGCGAGCATGAAAAGGACTTTTGTTCCAAGCCCGCTTCTTCCGTGGCTTTCCATCCCTGCGAGGGATCCTGTGCTGGGAAAGGGGAGCTGGTTCTTTTTTATTTTTTTTGGGGGGGGGGGAACAACTAATTACGTCTGTTTTCAGTCTTTGGGGAGAATTTTAGGTCGGTGTGCTGGGAGGAGAGGCGGGAGCGGGGCACGGCGAGCATGAAAAGGACTTTTGTTCCAAGCCCGCTTCTTCCGTGGCTTTCCATCCCTGCGAGGGATCCTGTGCTGGGAAAGGGGAGCTGGTTCTTTTTTATTTTTTTTGGGGGGGGGGGAACAACTAATTACGTCTGTTTTCAGTCTTTGGGGAGAATTTTAGGTCGGTGTGCTGGGAGGAGAGGCGGGTTTTTTTTGGTGTTGAAAGGCGAGCGGCGGCGATGCTGCGTGTGCGCGTGGAATGCGGTTGGAGCGGGGGGAAAAAAGGTCCTCGCACACATCTGTGTATTAGGTATCCGTTTGGAAACCCAACACTGCTCTGCTTCAGGTTTTAGTAAGGTCTCTACAAGGTTTTTTACGTGTAACCCACGGAGCGACACGTCGTCTTTCCTGGGGGCCGTATCCCTGCCCTCCCCGGGGCATCACTGGGTACCAAGCGACCTCCCCCCGCCCCTTACCCCAGCAGAGATTTAATTGGAATTGCAAAATTTTAAGGTCTTCGTCCTCTAAAACTGAGCTCGGTGGCTGTGGCCCCAGAGCTGGCGTGGCCCGCTGGCCTCTGGTGGCTTCGTCATCCGCGTCGGTGGCTTATCCCCGCGCTGGAAGGGTGATGGGCAGGATGCTGTCTCCAGCCGGGAGAGATGCTTTTTGGCAGCCTCATCTCCAGGTCTCATTTGCATCGTTGTAAGTCAGGAGCCCTTTGTGTGCTGGTTTCTCCTTCTCAGAAGGTTTCTGGCTGAGAGGTCTGGGTTGGGTACGGGTGGAGAAGAGGTGTGTCTTGGTAGATGCCGAGGACAAAGCGCGGAGGTGTTTGCTCATCTCCAGGAGCTGGGGCTGGAACCAACCCCCAGGAGCTTGGTGGTCACATGGCAGCATGGCTTGGGCTTCCTGGGTTTTCCAGAGGAGCCTCTTGGCTGGTTGTCATGAAAATGGGATTATTTTGGGCTGCTGTCAAGGCAGCGGAGAAGGTCGGAGGGTGCATGGGGCTGTGGAGCATCCCGCAGCACCTCCTGAGCCAGCAAGTCCTTCCAGGACATCCCCACCAGTACAGGAGAACAGCAATGGGGACACATGCGTCAAAAAAGGGATTTCTGGGGGTTTTCTACGTGGACCAGCACGTCCTTGTGCCTATCTGGGTGGCCCAGGGGTCTTAAAAACCCTCGTGGATGTTGGAAGGGTCTCCCTGCTTGAAGCATCCCGCCCCGCCGCTGGGTTGGAGCTCGGGGAAGGGATTCCTGTCCTACTGCTTTTTGGAAACAAGGGAAAAGTTTTCCCACACCTTTGAGCAGTGCGGGAGGAGAGGCAGATAAAGAAGGTTCTTTAAATTAAAACTTCAAAAATAATTAGACTGACTGTATACTAAACAACAGCAAAGAGGCCCATTTACTGTAAATATTATGAATGGATTTGGCTGCCTTCTTCATCCCCACCCTTCCTCTAAGGCTTTTCTCTGAGCGGAGTCGAAATTCGGCCTTCAGACAGCGCGGTACTCTATAATTTGCATGGCTGATGAGGCCCGAAGCTTGGTATGGAGGAAACTGGAGTCAGCTGGCTCCGCTCTAACCGCTGGAGACGGGCAGACAGGCATTTTTGGTGTGTGCCTGCGTCATTTTTTTTTTTTTTTCCCCCCCCCGTAGCCGCAGCCCCGCTTGGGTTTTGGTATGGAGGAAACTGGAGTCAGCTGGCTCCGCTCTAACCGCTGGAGACGGGCAGACAGGCATTTTTGGTGTGTGCCTGCGTCATTTTTTTTTTTTTCTTCCCCCCCTCGTAGCTGCAGCCTCGCTTGGCTTTTAAAGAACATGGGCACGAAGAAAGGCTCTTCTCTTCTCGAGTCGTTTCTAGCCGTGGTAATTGATTAATCACCGTAATTAGACAGTAGCAGTGACTAATAGGATGTTTATGAATCAAACTTCTGGTGTGGTGGACTCCATGAACTCAGCAGTTTCGCTTTGGTTCTTTCTTTGCCGCCCTTCCGTGCAGGGGACGTGGGGAAGCTGGGCTTCCTTCGCCTGTGTGTCTTGATCCCCCTCTATGATAGTCCCTCCTGGGCCAGCCTCGGCGTTTGCCATCCTGGCGCCCGCTCTTGAGGCTTGGTAGTCTCCAACAAGATGCTCGCAGGGACCCTTTCTTGGTTTGTTGCCTTGCTTTTGTGCCCCATCCCGGAATTAACCCTCAAAGGTCAGGGCTGGGTTCTAGGTTGGGAAAAGTTTGACTCAAGCTGGGGTGGGAACTTTAGGGGATGTCCTCAGAGATCAGTCATTTCTACCCACCGTCTAACCCGACCTCGTTTTTTGTCCCAGTTTCACAAGAGGGTTTCCCAGCCGTGGTGAAGGCGATGAAAGTTTTTAGTTGGGTCACCGGGGGACCGAGCAGAGCACTCCCAAGCTCTTGTGTCACCACCAAGATGAGTCTGAACCAAAGCCCCAGTTAACAAATATCGGGAAATCCCACTTGCAGAACGGCCGGGGCTGGAACGGACCTCTGGAGGTCATCTAGTCCAACCATCCTGATGGGGAAGACTCCTTCCCCTGACGGCTCCTGCCAAATTGTGTCCTCTGTGCCCCCATCAGACTCGCAAGGCAACGCCTCATCTTCTGAACGTCTCGGCAAACTGAAGTCCTGGGGGGAAACTCAGGTGGACTTTTATCTTCATGCAAGGTGGACTTATTTTTTCTAGGAGCAAGGAGCCATTTAAGTGATTGGCTGGACAACTTGCTAATAAATTAAAGAAATAATCTTAAGGCTCTTTAGCCTGCGCGACTACCGTGTGTGTTGAGTAATAAGAGCTGCCTAATTAGACGCAGACACAAATTTATGGTCTAGCCTGTCAATCCGCGGATTAAGGACTCCGTAAGTACCTACTGACACGATGGGCTGTAATGGCTTCTAAGGAGATGTTACGGTCTATCATGTCAATAATCCAGATTAAGGGCTCCTAAGTATATGTGGACGTGACCAACTGTCCCAGCTCTTTGGGGGCTCTCGTATTGGCGCGGTGGAGGGACTGCGCTGGCCACCCTGGGCGCTGGCATCGCTGTGGGAGCGAAAGGTTTATTTTCACCGCTAGGAACAGGAGCTTCACACATGACCATCCTCTAAATTAGCCTTTCAGAAATCATCCCGGCCAGCAAAAGCAGGGGCTGGGTGAGGAAGCCGAAGCTGTCTAGCCCTTGTCTGCAGGGAGATATAAAAGGGTTGGGGCAAACATTGCCGTGGGTGGTGTCTCCAGGCTGCCCACAAACTCCGTTAAAGGCACAAAGACCCTTTTCTGCAGCAGGGTATAGCCTTTAATTTGGATTTTGCTTTGCTTTCGCAAAGCGTACCTGGAAATCTGGCTTTGAAGGCTTTTTCTTGGGTTGCTTTTTTTTCCTTCTTGTTTGTTCCTCTGCCCAAGGAGCCTGTAAATTACTCGAGAGACGAGAAAGGAAGTAAAATTTCCCTTTTTGGTGCCTGTTTTTCTTTGCTTTGATGAGCTGTGTGGTTGCACGTCATGCTCAGTGTTCTCCTTACATTGATGTAATGCTGGTTCACTCCTCGAGGAAGAGTTCAGGGGGGAGTTTTTCCTGAGATCCTCCCAGAATAGCTCCCTTGCTGGTAACACGAGGGGCAAAACTGCAACTGGAGCACCCCGAGCTGCCCTGAGGACCCTCAAGAAGAGCATGTGAAGACCCATAAAAACCTCTGGGGTTTGTGTCTCCGTCTCTTCCATCTTCCACAAGCAGAAGATGGGGGACACGGCTCTGCCCCAGACTTGCAAATGCCACTTAAGGTCAGCCAAGAGAGATTAGTGAGTGTGAGACATGCTGAGCTTGGTCCCAGTCTTGGCTGAGCCAGACGACACGTTGTGCTGACACCAGTCCAACCAGTTTTGTTTTCTAAGCCCTCCGCGTGTGCTGACAGATAAAGGAGGAAGGCCCGTGGGTTCTTCTCGGTGGTGCCCATGGGTTCATTGGTGGTGCCCACCTTGCTTGTTTTCCAGCAGAAAGCTCCCTCCTGGGAAGAGGGGGATCTCACCACTCCCCCACAGGAGCTCATGTCTGGGTCCTGTGGACCTTCTAGGAAGGTCCATAAGACCAGTCTCCTCTTGGTGCTGTGATTTCTTGGTGGACATCTACATTAATATGTCTGTTGCCTTTGCCCATTGGTGTTGGGTTGTTGGTCATGCCGACAGTGTCACCTCCGCAAGTGGCCCAGGTGGAGGTACCACAAAACTTGAGCAACCTGCTCTAGTTGGAGATGTCCCTGCGGGTTGGACTAGATGAGCTTTGAAGGTCCCAAATAATTCTTGGAAAATGAGGAGGCTTTTCTTAGAAGGTCAGGGTAGACAATGCCATGGTGAATACTGCATCAGGGTTGATGTTGGGTGGGAAATGCTGAGGATCACAAGGAACGAGGGAGAGGAGGGAGTGTGATGGTGAGACATTCAGGCAGAGCCTGAGAAGATGCTTTGGGTCAAAGCTAGTTTGAAACACTTCTACAGCTGGATAATTTAATTTGCGTCTCATCCTGATATCACTGGGGGAAGATCCAGTTTCAGGCGTTTAAAAACCTCGTCAGGAACGCAGTCCTACTCCCGTTTTCAGCGAGGACTCGTAATTACGGCAGCTATCAGTGACAATCGAGAGAGCTCTTGACTTGATCAGCTGGGAGTAGTCGCGGCGGGTGGGATCGCTCGCTCGGTGTGCGCTCAACTTGCTGTTTTCTTCAGAGGCCGTTTGATTACAGGAAAACCTTTAGCTATGTCAAAACAAAACACAGCAAAACAAAAGCTCCCCAGCCCACCTCCCCTCTACATTCATGAACTTGGCACCAGGACAAGGCCGAGAGCCAAAAGCCGGCCAGAAGCTGCGTTGGTTTTTTGTTGGTTTTTCTTTCTTTTTTTTTCTCCTTAATTCAATTTTGCCAAAGTGTTTCAGTTGTTCCTGAATGAAAAAAAGAACTTTTTCTTGTCAAGGAGAAAAGCCACACCAAAAGTTTTCTGTCCCTTCCAAGCTATGTGAGATGTGAGTCCTCCTGTCACGGCTTGGGAGAACCAAGCGTGGGGCCGTTACTGATAAATTAGGGTGTCCCCATGGTGCGAGTGTCCCACACCCACCTTCACCTGGACCTCCTTGGTTTCAGCAGGTTTTAATTTTGCAGGGTTGACCTGTCCTCCACGATTTCTGTATGGATGTAGCATGTTCTGCAGCATCACTCCCCGGAGCAGGATGATGCCCTGAGCCCACGGGCAGCGTGTGCACACTCAAAGCTAGAGAAATCTTGGCTGTGGCCTTTTATTGAGCAATTTTGGGCTGGACTTGATATTCATGGGGGTCAAGGCAGGTGGTGGGAAGCCTCATGCTGGTTGGGAAGTAGTTGGGATGGCACTTTTTTGGAGGACGCTCCTTCCTCTCCAAGGGATGTGCTGGTAAAAGTCAAGGCAGCCCTTCAGGAGGGTGTAAAAATGCAGAAAAAAGTCAGTTTTTCCGTGGGAATGTGATGTTGAGTGACGTGGTTGTGCTGAGGCACCACCACTTCATCACCATCCACACCAAACTTCCAAAAACTGTTATCCCCAAGACGTCAGGGTGTCCAATTATTGCCTTAATTTCTCCCTTCTGCTTTGGATGGCCGTAGACGCAGCTATAAGTGATCAATACAACTAATTCTCTAGATTCCCCCTGGCTTTATTCTCAGTTATTTTTATTTTATTTTATTTTGTGGCAATAAACTTGCACAATGCGCTGGGGCGGTGGAGGAGGGTGGGGTGGAGCCTGACGGCGGAGCCCCTGGGCCGGGCCACAATGCAAACCATGGAAAATAATAATAAAACCACGATAGCGGCGAACGGAGGGATGCCGAAGAACGGAATAATAGCGCGGATGTTTATAGCGTTAAACATCATCATTGTTTGCTGGAATATGGGAACGCTCCCAGTTTGCTGGGAGGTTTCCAGGCATTTAGAAAGGAGGGTGGGGGGGGATGTGTTTGCTCCAAGGAGCTCGTAAAAACGATGCTTTTAACTCAAAACACGAAGCCCGGGGCGTTTTGTGGGCTGTC
>NW_010423436.1:0-1419 GCF_000710305.1 Buceros rhinoceros silvestris
GGCTAAACCGCAATTTAACTGTTTTATATCCCGCAGAACCCGGGCCCGTCGGGTAGGAGCAGGTGGCGGTCAGTGGACCTTGAGTCTTGCCTTGTGCGGGGACAGCAGGGATTCATTTGTGAGAATAATACCTTTATAGTCCAGGATGTTTGTCTAGATGTGGACCGAAGGATTTGTCATTTTGGGGTCCGCCCTGATATTGGTCCCGGGAGCTTGTTAGTATATACAGGTAAGGGATGTGTGTGTTTAAGAACCCCCAACAACTCCATATTTGTTGAGAGCTATAAGGTGGATACCAAGAGTCATTCTAACATTTGTATTTGCAATTTTACCAAAATTCGTGAGTGTGATTTTAATTACTCAGCCCCGGTAACATCTCACCAATTACTACAGTCTAGCAATACTTTAATTCATGAATTAATCCCCACCTTCATTGGAGTAAATTTAACTCTCGCAAAGGAATTTTTGCAACACAAAGCTTTGATAAGGATGTTAGAAGAAATAAAAATGAGTGGTCAAGAAACTTTAATTACAATCCATCATGATGTTAATGAAATAAAACAAATCCTACAGTGGGTGAAACAACCCACCCTCATTGGAGTAAATTTAACTCTCGCAAAGGAATTTTTGCAACACAAAGCTTTGATAAGGATGTTAGAAGAAATAAAAATGAGTGGTCAAGAAACTTTAATTACAATCCATCATGATGTTAATGAAATAAAACAAATCCTACAGTGGGTGAAACAAGATGGAGAACACAAATGGTGGGAAACACTTTTTGGATGGTCACCCATCGCTTTGGGACTGATAAATAAGATGTTACACCCCACTGTAATTCTTTTTGTATTAACTCTGCTATGCTTTGCCTTCTGCATTGGACTCTATATTGTGAATTGGAGACTGTTTAGGCGAACACAGCAAACGATGTATGCTTTTCAAATGAGACAAAACATGGAACTTGGAAGGTTATGGGACGAATTTTGCGATGGTAGTAAAAGAATTTACTAAGATAGAAGAAAAGGGGGGAATTGAGTTGGGAAAGTAGAAAAATATCCACAGGTTTGAATATTAGTTAACTTTGCTAAAAATGCCTTTGCGTTTTGTTAATTGCTCAAACTGCCCTGCCCTTGAGTTGCTTAAAGCTCTACATAAACAGAAGAAACAAAGTGTTATGTCCTGCCCTCGCTCACCGGCGCCCTTTATCACTTGAAGAATGCAAGGCTTAGGCAGAGGGTCTTATCACTCGACGCTTCATTGTTTGGGACAAGATGAAGAGGAGAAGTCTATTGTCTCTGCAGCCATGAGGGAAGATGTGGCCTAAACCGGACCTGAGTCATAGATACAAGAGATAATGACTAGCCCCCCGAACTGCACCTGCTTAATAGACTGTTGAATATTACTTTCTCCTCCCAGGGGAGG
>NW_010423436.1:1952-2160 GCF_000710305.1 Buceros rhinoceros silvestris
GGGTCTGTGTGTTCGGGACTTGATCCATGCAGAGGAACCACTGGTGAAGAGAGAACCAGGGTTGTTGGTGCAGCTGAGAAAACCCAAACAAAGTCCTTTCAGAACCCCTCAGGTTCCATCTGGGAAAAACCAATCTCCAGTTCCTAACCGAGCGGGAGAGGGCTGGCAGGACCTGATGATAAATTCCTGATGAACGATGTTCTCATGG
>NW_010423437.1:0-473 GCF_000710305.1 Buceros rhinoceros silvestris
CCATGTCATGTCCTGTGGGGTTGTTGCCATTGCAACGTCGTGTATTCGTGTTCCGTGTTGTGTCACGTGTCGTGTCACATGTGCAGCTGTGTCCCATGTGCACACTGTGCATATGGCAGGTTGTGTCCCGTGGGCATGTTGTGTGTCGTGTGTCATATGTTGCATGTCCAGTGTTGCATGTCGTGTGTTGCATGTTGCATGTCATTTGTCCCATGAGCATGTCATGTCCCATGTCCATGTCACATGTCACGCACGTAAGTCCCACTGCATGTCCCGCGTGCCCGCTGCATGTTGCATGTTGCCTGTAACACACCATGAGCATGTCCCATCCCCTGCACACGTTGCACGTCGCACGTGTCCGTCCCGTCGCGCGCGCTGCATGTGCTGCGTGTCCCCACGGTGCAGCGTGTCACCTGTCCCGTGTCGGGGGCAGGCGGTGGCTCGGGGGCGGCTGGTGGCTGCCCAGACCCTGC
>NW_010423438.1:0-929 GCF_000710305.1 Buceros rhinoceros silvestris
GCCCACGGCCCAGAGCGGCGGCCGCGCTGGCAGAGGCTGCCCCGCGCCGATGCGGGGCTGCTGGGGTGGGGACCAGGCTGCGGCCAGGGAATGGAATAAGCAAATAATAAGTGAAATAATCCAGCGAGATATATATATTATTTTGAAATTGTAGTTTGTGATACATATGATAAGAAACTGTAGCCAGGCAGGCTTGGTTTTGGAAAGCTACCCTGTCGCTGAGGCCTGGCTGTGAGTGCCTGTCTCTACAATTTATTACTGGGATTGTTAACAACCCAGCCGGGCATGTCTCGAGACCCGGAGAGAACAAAGGTAATCGGTGAAGCTCTGGTCACACAGGCCCCAGGCCAGCGCTTCGGAGCCAAAGGAGACCTGGGAACATGGTGACCTGGTCCCCTGACCATATACGGAGGCTTCAAAGGAGAGCTCTGCTCGCGGACTCCAGGAAGGGGCGTTCCACGACCACCGAAGACCACTGGAGGACCCTGGGCACCGGAGACTGAGCATGCACCAGGGGGTGGGGAGTATTATAATGATTTCTGGGAAAACTAACAGTTACGTAGCAATATTCCGGGAACTGCTGACGAATATGTATGAAGTTACTGAATATAATCTGTTCTGGTCCACGGGCCAGTACACGCGGTTAGAGGGACGGTCCCCTGTGCGCCTGCCGCGCCGCGATAAAGAACTTCTTCAAACTCCCTTGGGGTGACGAAGTCCGATCCCGGTCTCGGTGACGAGGCGGGGGAGCTGAGCCGGCTGGGTCCCCTCCGCGCAGGTTGTCCTCCAGGACCATGCTGAAGGTGCTGCTGCTGTGCTGCGGGCTGCTGCAGGGCATCCAGGTCGTCCTCAGCACCGACCTCAGCTGTGGCGACCCGCAGAAGGGGAGCGGCGGGCTGGAGGGGACAGACAGAACCAGCTACCCCAGC
>NW_010423438.1:1157-1431 GCF_000710305.1 Buceros rhinoceros silvestris
CCCCGCCAGCCGCTCGCTGGCATGCCCAGGGCTCCAAAACTGAAGTGGGTCCCCAGACGCCGGGTGAGATGCCAGGGATGCCCTTAAAGCCTCGCAGCCTCGCCCGTGAGAGTTAGCGAGAGCAGCCCGGCAAGCCCCAAGGAGTGGGTGGCCGGCGCCCACGGGGAGCTGACCCCCCGCAGCAGCCTCCCTGTCTAGCCTCTCTGTATCCCGCAGCAGCTCTCCCCAAACTGGGGCTTGAACAGTTGGCCATGGACGGCGAAGAAGCCGATGG
>NW_010423438.1:1921-2141 GCF_000710305.1 Buceros rhinoceros silvestris
GATCCCTGCTACTGCCGGTTCTTCAACTCCGTTTGCTACTGCAGGAAAATCAGCAGTGGCTCCTCCTGCGGCAAGAACTAGCCCGGTCCTTGCCCACATGTGCTGCGTCCTCCTCCTCCGCTCTAATAAACCAT
Source organism: Buceros rhinoceros silvestris (assembly GCF_000710305.1). Lineage (NCBI taxonomy): Eukaryota > Metazoa > Chordata > Aves > Bucerotiformes > Bucerotidae > Buceros > Buceros rhinoceros. The sequence continues at coordinate 2,056 of NW_010423438.1, forward strand.
TCGTTAGCAAACGCTGTTTGCAGAGTGGGGATGGCTCAGTGCGTCCGCTCGGGATCTCCGGGGAGAGGGGGGGGAGCAGCAGGGTG
>NW_010423439.1:0-1472 GCF_000710305.1 Buceros rhinoceros silvestris
CCACCCCCCCCCCCCCCCAGCCATTGACTTGTCACCCCTAAACCCGGGAAGTGCTTCTGGCTTGGGGTCACAGAACAACGGGATCATTTTGTGTTGGAAAAGCCCTTTGTGTTTGGAAAAGCCCCAGCGCTCCCCCCGCACTGCCCGGTCCCCGCTGCCCCCTGTCCCTCAGCAGCACCTCCACACGGCTGGGCAACCCCTCCAGGGACGGGGACTCCACCACCGGAGGAGAGATGGCAAAATTGTACAATTCTTCAGGTTGGAAAAGACCTTTAAGATCACTGAGGGAAACCATTAACCCAGCACTGCCCGGTCCCCCCTGTCCCTCAGCAGCACCTCCACACGGCTGGGAAACCCCTCCAGAGACGGGGACTCCCGCTTTGGGGTGCACCAGCCACAGCCATCGGGAAAACTCAGAGAAAAGGAGACCCTGAGAAGGGACTCTGAGGGGACCGGGCAGTTCTGGAAGACAGAGGAAGAGGAGCCTGGCTGCCTCCCCTCCCTCAGCACGTGTTTAGCAGCCATCAGCTCGAGTGACGTTAACCAGAACATGTTTTGGAAGCAGCCGTGGTTTAGAAGTTGGCCCATTAAAAGCCAGCGGTGAAGGCTCGGGGTCCCGAGCAGACGGAGAGCAGAGCAGGGGGTGGTTCTCAGGCCAGCCCGAGCCGCGGCCCCCCATCGGGAAGAGCCAGATGGAGGAATCGGGGTGAGGCTGGCAGGAGACGGCCGGGAATTCCTCTCGTGCTTCAGGGCTAAGGTAGTGCTCTGCTCCCACCGTCTGGTTTGTGTTCACCAGGGTCCCTCGGGTGTGAGAAATGAGGTGCTTGTGGCTGTCCGGGGGTTATTCATGGCTGCCTGGAAATACCCGCGGGTTTCAGCCAGATTAACCCCTCAAGTGCCTGGCAGGGGAGAACAGCTTTTGTCCCCAGAAGGAGCCAAGGGGCACCAGGGGAGCGAGAGTCGTCTGTCTGCATCTCCTGCTTCCCGGAGTCTCTGAGGGTTTCTCGCCCATCGCTGTCAGTCTGTCCACTCCCCTCCCATTGCTCTGGGCAGTATCCGTCTGTCTGTCTGCATTAGGAACTGGAGTCAGAAGGGGGTTGCTGTCGTGAAAGAGTGCTCTGTAAACAATTTTTAAGGCTGAGCTCCCCTTCACCTCATCCAGGTTTCTTTAATCAAAAACGAGGGATTGGGGTGTTCTGCTACAACTGCTTGATGGGGAGGTGGGATGAGAGGCATCTCCTTCCCCTCTGGGGAAGCATCCAACAGCGCCCCGGGGGCCCACCAGCCCAGGGCTGAGGTTTTTGGGTGGTGAGAGTAAGGGGACTCGCTGCAAAAGCCACGTATTTCCCTCATTGCCATGGTAACCAGCCCATTACTGAGATGTAGATTAAACCTCCCCAGCTGGTGTGTGTTCAGGGGGCAGCCAGGGCCCCCTCCTCCTCCTCCTCATCCTCCTCTGGCCCTGCCTGCAG
>NW_010423439.1:1542-2014 GCF_000710305.1 Buceros rhinoceros silvestris
CCCCCTCCTCCCCTGGCCCTGCCTGCAGGAGCCGGAGCAGGTGGTTGTGGTTTCGGCAGGAATCTGGCAGGCGGGCGGTACCGCCTGGTAGCGGGCGACGTAGGGAATGCGAGGGGTGAAGCGAGCGGAGGTGTGGGACCACCCCTCAAGGGCAGCCTGGGCTGCTTTCGGGGGTCTGCTCCAGGCTTTGGGCAGGCTGCAGAGGTTGGTACCCGCAGCGTGGGGTGAGCCAGGGCTGAGCAAGGAGAAGGTAGAGCCGGTGTGGCTCATGTTAGACCCTGGGTTTAGTGTTGGTGTTATAGCACAGCATCTAGAGGGGTGGTTGCCCCAGCCCCCTCGTCAAATCCTGGTCACAGGAACCATGTCCCTTCCCTGCTGAAGCTTTAAGGAGGTGGGACCTTCCCTGAGCTCTCATCCCCACCCAGGAGGGTGGCTGGGGGCAGGTGGTGGGTTCAGGTCGGGCAGCATCAGT
>NW_010423439.1:2172-2815 GCF_000710305.1 Buceros rhinoceros silvestris
CGAGAGGAGGCACCATCAGGGGCTGGTTCTTTAGTCCCAACACAACCCTCCTTGCTCTCCCTCGTGCCTGCTGTGCCTCGAGGTTGCTCTGTGGCTGTGTGTGGGGGTAGGGGTGGCCTTCACAGTCTGGTGGGACTGCTCCTGGCACAGTCTCTGTTTGTGCGTGGTGTGACATGGGGGTGAACTGTCCCCCCAGCCCTTCCCACCCTCAGTGGGGCGCTTCATGTGCATCTGCGCCCCTGTGCCGTGCCCGACGGACCTCTCGTTGCCTCTGCTTCTGGGGGGGTGCCTCATCCTTCCCCCCACAAGCACTGAGTGCACCGAGGGCGCCGGTCTAACGCCCGCCACCTTTCCCACAGCCCCATGCTCACGTACCGCGTAGACGCCGACAAGGGGTTCAACTTCTCCGTGGGCGACGACGCCTTTGTGTGCCAGAAGAAGAATCACTTCCAGGTCACGGTCTACATCGGCATGCTTGGAGACCCCAAGTATGTGAAGACCCCCGAGGGCCTGAAACCCTTAGAGTGCTTCTACCTGAAGCTGCACGGAGTGAAGGCAAGCGGCAGCCGAGGGCCAGTGGCGAATCCAGCGGGGAGAAGGGGCGCTTGGCCAACGGCCGGCATCGGGGAACACCGCCTCTGCT
>NW_010423439.1:2977-4574 GCF_000710305.1 Buceros rhinoceros silvestris
GTAGGGGAGTGTGTAGGAGAGCAGAGAAGGTCAGAACAAGGCAGATTGTGAAATATGAGTCCTGAGATGGGCTTAATCACTGCCTGGGTGCCTCTTGCTCACCCTTGCCTCCGGGGGTGTATAGGCACATTGGGGAGGTCCTTTCACCTTCACCCTGCCGAGGGAGGCACCCATGCTTGGGCAACGGCCACGCTCGGGCTGGGTGTTACACGGGGGGTGCAGGAGGGCTGGGCAGACAGCTGGGGAGGAGGAGGAGGTGGGACGGGGAAGGTCTCGGCTTCCCACCCTTTGTCACATGCCCAAATCTGTCTCTCCAGCTAGAGGCCTTGAACCAGTCAATCAACATCGAGCAGTCGCAGTCCGACCGCAGCAAACGGCCCTTCAACCCCGTGACGTGAGTGTTGCCCGGCGTCTGCTCCGGTGGGGAGGTGCTGCTGGGGGTGAGCCAGAGCAGGAGAGGCGGGGAGAGGGGCTGAGTCAGGATGGTGCGGTGGGTGTCACACTCTCGGTTGTCTCCTCCATCTCCCCCAGCAGCATTTTCCTCTTTACATTCCCCTCCGCTCTGTGCCTGGTTCGCCGACCTGCCGTGGTGGGGCAGGCCAGGAGATGACCGTTCCCCCAAGAACCTCCTCTCCAGCAAGGTCCTCACTCGCTCCTCTGTTTTCCATCCCCCAGGGTCAACCTGCCTCCAGAGCAGGTCACCAAGGTCACCGTGGGGCGGCTGCACTTCAGCGAGACCACAGCCAACAACATGCGGAAGAAAGGCAAACCCAACCCCGACCAGAGGTGAGGAGCACCAGCGCCTTCTCCAAGCTCCTCTGGGTTTGGGAGTGTGGCTGGAGGGACGGGGACACAGGGGACGGGTCCTGAATTGACCTGGGTGGAGCAGAGGAGGTGTCTGCTGTGGCCTTAGGAAGGGTCTCCCCACTCCGTGAGGGGTTGGGGACAGTGCCTGTGCCCCACAGCACAATGAGAGGGGACGTGCCAAGCCCACCATGACAGCTCAGTGCCACAGCGGGATGCAGCCTGGGCAGCACGGCAGCCTGACCTCTCTCTCCCCTCTCTTGGCAGGTACTTCATGCTCGTGGTGGCCTTGCAGGCACACGCGCAGAACCAGAACTACACGCTGGCAGCCCACATCTCCGAGCGCATCATCGTCAGGGTGAGTCCCTCTCTCCTCCCTCGGCCTCCACGGGTGCCCCCCAGCCCTTTGCTGCATGTCCTGGCCAGTCCCCCCGCCTTCCTCTGGCTTCCCAGTGCTCTCTCCACCCAGCCGTTGCCCACCTTCTCCGAACTCTTACTGCCTGGCTTGTAGCGATCCCTGTCCACGCCTGGGGTCTGGCTCCAGCCTGTCCAGCCTGCTCACTCAGAGCAGCCCTGGGGTGTGCTCGTGCAGGGTAGAGAAGGCGCCTCATTCTCCCAGTGACCAGCGTGGAGCTGTTGGGAGTGAGGGGACAGTGTTGTTGGGACGCTGCAGCAGGGACAAGGCCTCCAGGCAGCTCAGGAAAGCAAGAGTGTTCCTTTAGGGAGAGGAGCAGAGCAGCACAGCCTCGGTTCCTGCGGAGAGAGGCTGAGAAAGGGCTGCCACAGGCCAACC
>NW_010423439.1:4677-6105 GCF_000710305.1 Buceros rhinoceros silvestris
CGAGGCATTCCAGGGCTGCGGCGGGCACCCGTGCCAGGGTCTCATGACCAAAAGACCGAGACTGGTCATGACTGTTCACCCCAAAAGCCCCCTCCCGCTTCTCAAGGTACCTGGAGGAACCTGCCCCAGCTTCAGCCAAGATCTTCCCCTTTCCTCTTCCCTTCTGGGGAGCAAGGACACCTCTCGGATGTCCGCCTGTTGCCGGCGGCCTCTCCCGCTGCGCAGTCCCTCTGCGGGCCGGGTCTGCAGCCTCTCCTGGCACCCTCGCTCTGTCTGCACCCCAGAGTTCCTCTGCCCAGCAGCGCTGCTGCATTTCTGTCCCTGGTTTTGCTGCTGCTGCTGTTCAGCCCCCACTCCCCTGCCTCTCCACAGGCCTCCAACCCCGGCCAGTTTGAGAGCGACAGCGACGTGCTCTGGCAGCGGGCACAGCTCCCCGACACTGTTTTTCACCACGGCCGGGTTGGCATCAACACAGACCGCCCCGATGAAGCCCTCGTGGTCCATGGCAATGTGAAGGTCATGGGTTCGTTGATGCACCCGTCAGATGTCCGCGTGAAGGAGGACATCCAGGAGGTAAGAGCTGGGCAAAGCGGGGTGGTCTTGGGGTGGTCGGGGGTCTGGAGAGGCACCGCAGAAAGGGTGGGTGGCCTGGTGAGCCTGTTGAGCTGCTGGGTTTGACATGGTCCTTACGGGCAGCCTGAGCTCCTGTGGGCCGGGTGGGAAGTGCCTGAGAAGTCTGGCTGTCCCCAACCCTGTCCACCGCGTCTCAGGGAGTATCGACCCTTCCGCGGTTAACCAGAACTAGAAGCAGAGCAGCTGGCAACAGGTGAATACACCCCTGGGGCTTACCAGAGCCTGGGCGGAGGCTCGGCTCTGCTCCAAAGTCCTCTCAGAGGTCCAGAAAAGCTGAGTACAAGCGTCTCACATTTGTGAGAATGCCTGGCGGTGCGATGGGACTCACTCTCCTCCTCGTGTCACCACCCAAGGCACTTGGCCAGTGACAAGAACTGGAGATGAACCCCGGTGCAGATGTTCTTTGTCCCAATGGCTGGTCTGAGCAGGGTTCAGGGCTGTCTCACAAAGGTGCCTCCATGAGCCACGGTGGGTTTTGCTGCTCCGAGGTCAGAGTCATGAGTGCTTAAGAAGCCACAGCCTGCTCAGGAGCGGCGCGGGTCTGTTTTGTCCCAGGTGGACACCACGGAGCAGCTGAAGAGGATCTCCCGCATGCGGCTGGTTCACTACAACTACAAGCCCGAGTTTGCGGCCACGGTGGGCATTGACAACACCTCTGAGACAGGTACGGCCCTGCGTCACACCGTCACACACACACGGTGACAGCCGGCGACTTCCAGCAGCGTTGTGCTCGTGGTAACGAGCGGCACCGCCCAGCCTTTCGTGGTGGCTGGGGGGTGGCCTGGGGGGGGCCCC
>NW_010423439.1:6222-10609 GCF_000710305.1 Buceros rhinoceros silvestris
GTCTGCCCTGGGGCAGCCCCCCAAAGCATGGGGTGGGAGAGAGGAGGCTGAAGTTTGGGCGTCTAATGGTGAAATTCCCTCGTTAGCAAGCGGGGGAGAAGATGGCACTGCCCACGGGTGGCTTGTAGGGCTTCACCTCTCTCCAGGGCTACAGCTACAGCGGGGTGATGCAAATACCCCCGTCCACCTCACCTGGGAACCAGCTTCGTCTGAGCAGCTTCTGCTCTTCTGCTGCTGACCCTGGGTGGGCTGCCTGGCCCATGGGACCTCTGAGGAGCCCTGCCTGGCCCCGGACAGGCCATGGTGAGGGGAGGGGCAGCCCTCGTGCCATCCCCAGTGAACAGGGTTCCTGCCAACAACCGCATGGGCCAGAGAGGAGGAGCCCTGCCCAGACCACCTTGACCCGCTGTGCTGTTTCCACGCAGGCGTCATTGCGCAGGAGGTGAAGGAGATCCTCCCAGAAGCTGTGAAGGACACCGGGGACCTGGTCTTTTCCAATGGGAAGACCCTTGAGAATTTCCTGGTGGTGAACAAGGTTGGTGGCAACCAGGGGGACAGGGAGGCTGTGTGAGCTGGCTGAAGGGCGTTGGGAGCTGGGAATGGACGAAGGAAACAGTGATGCCTGGAAGATGCTTCCAGACCAACATCACCCATCTGAGTTACAGACCTGGCTCGTCTTTTGGATGTCAGGAGCCGCTCTGGGTGGACGTCAGACATCAGCAGGGAGGAACTGGCCTGACGCCGGTGGAAGTTGGCAGCATCTGGCTCAGGAAAGGCTCCTCATTGGCAGCCTCCTGCAGGGAGGCTCTTAGTCATGGTCTCTCCTTCCTGGATAAGATAAGGTGGTTACGTCAAGATAACCCAGAGCACCTGGCTGCCTGACCTTTCCGTAACCTGCAGCAGCCTCTGGGCATCGAGGGGACACCCTCCCGTGGCCCACACTGAGGGGACACCCTCCCAGATCTGCCAGTGCTCCACTGCATCGCTCTTTCCAGAGCAGGGATGGCCAGGACTGACCTTAGTGCCTCATTTCTGGAAGCCCAGAGCTCTGCTAGCAGTAGCTGTGAGCGTGGCCTTTGCTGTCCCATCTGCACGTGACTAGGACATTGTTGTCCTTTGAATTAGCACCAGTGGGAGACCTCAGGGATCCTGCACCAGCAGTCATTGTTTTGGTTGGGTTTGAAGAGGATTCTCGCTCGTTCTTGCCTCTGGGCGCTGTAGGGATCCAGATGTGCCACGCTGGATGATTCCTTACCCCCAGAGCTGGGTGTTGTATAGCCTTTCCCCCCGGGACCGGCCACAGGAGAGCAGCCAGGGTGGCCAGACCCCCGGGAGCAGCAGTGCCTGCAGGTGCCAGGCAGCTCAGCCTGCCCCCCCCTTCCCTGGCAGGAACGCATCTTCATGGAGAACGTGGGAGCCGTGAAGGAGCTGTGCAAACTGACAGACAACCTGGAGACCCGCATCGATGAGCTGGAGAGGTGGAGTCACAAGCTGGCCAAGCTCAAGCGGCTGGACAGCATGAAGTCCACCGTGAGCTCTGGGGCATTCAGGTACGGGCGCTCTGAGGGCAGAGGAGCCGGGAGGGACGGCTCCTGCTGAGGCCAGGCAGTGCTGAGTGACTCCTGGTCGTATGGTCTGGGATCTCTTCAAGGAGCTGAGGTTGGTGAGGTGGGTCTGGCACCTCAAACCAGCCCAAAAAAGCTCACTGTGAGCTTTTGTCTCCATGTTTCCCTAGAGAAAGTGAGTGGTTTCCTCGGGGTAAAGAGCTCCTCACGCTCCCAGGAGCATCTGACCCTGCTCAGCTGAGGCAGGGTTTGGGGGCACAGTTCAGGCTCTTTGGGCAGTGGATCAGCCCTTCACCTCTCCCCAAGTGGATGAAGCGACCAGGGCTCGTGACTGTCGCACCGCCCAGCGATTTCTCCCCCGACAGAGAATCCCCTGGGTGCCTGGGACTGTCCCTGCGTACTGTCCCTGCTCAGCTCAGCTCCGTTCCACCTTTCTCCTTGCAGCCAAACAGGAAGCCAGTTCAGCCGAGCGGGAAGCATGCCCCACAAAAAGAGGCCCCACAAAGTAGCCAGCAAGGTGAGAGAGCTCTCCTGAAGGAGCAACGCCGTGCCGGGGAAGGGGCTTGTCCAAGACGGGTCATCTGCGTGGTCTTCACATGTTGTCTGACCCCTCCCTGCTCCCATCTCCAGGATCTCTCCTTCCTTCCCGTCCATCCCTGATGAAGATGTTATCCGGCTTCTGTGCTCGAGGCTCAGGGCTGGCGGGGGAGCAGGAGGAGAGCTTGGGGTGGGGTCTGTGCGAGGACAGTGAGGAGTCCTGAGCTCATCTCGGGGTTTTTCTCTTGCAGTCACCGTCGGTTGTCCCAGAACAGGCCTGTATCAGCCAGCGCTTCCTGCAGGGCACCATCATTGCCCTGGTCATCATCATGGCATTCAGGTGAGACCCCAGCAAGGGCTGTGGCTTCTCCGCTGTCTCTCTCGAGCTCCTCGGTTTGGCCCATGCCATCTGTTGGGGGTGGAGTGGGGGGCTGTGGACCTACAGCTTCCTTCATGATCTTTTGGGTTGGAAAAGCCCTTTCAGCTCCTCCAGTCCCAGTGTCCCCCAGCACTGCCTGGTCCCCGCTGCCCCCTGTCCCTCAGCAGCACCTCCACACGGCTGGGAAACCCCTCCAGGGATGGGGACTCCACCACTGCCCTGGGCAGCCTGTGCCAGCCCTGCACAACCCTCCCGGGGAAGAAATTTTTCCTAAGGTCCCGCCTACACCTCCCCTGGTGCAGCTTGAGACCATTTCCTCTCATCCTTGTTACATGGGAGATGAGACCAACATCCACCCCACTACCACCTCCCTCCCCTGGCACAAGTCCCTTGGAAGCAGATCAGTACCGTGACATGTCCCTTGCCCCGTGCCTGTTCTCAGCCCGTCCCTCTCTCTTTCCAGTGTGGTGTCCATGTCCACGCTCTACGTGCTGAGCTTGCGCAGCGAAGAGGACCTTGTGGATATCGATGGGTGGGTAAATCTGGGCTCTGTGGGAGGGATGCGGTGACCGGGGGAGCCCGAAGCGCAAAAAGCAGCTGCTGTGGGGTTACTGAGTTCACTCATGGTTCCTGTGAGTCAGCTCAACCAAACGCATCCTCACGTCCAAACCTGCTGTCAGTTAAACGGTCTCGAGCGAGAGGTGAGGGACAGAGAAGAAAAAGGGAAGACGCTGTTGTTTGGCTGCTCACGCGTCCACCCGTGGCCAGCCTGAATGTTCTCTGGATGCCTCAGCTGGACTAAACCAGCATGGTCCCACTGGTTGCAGGGAGGCTGGACCAGTCTGGTCTAGGCAAGCGTTTTCCTCAGCAAGCAGCGTCCTTAGTGAGGAGGGAGCGTTGAGGGCACAGCCCCAGCCCGGCGAGCGTGCTGGGCGGCCAGTGCCAGCACACCTCGCTCCTCCGAGAGCTCACCTGGCCAGATAATGAGTCTCTTTTTCTCTCTCTCCTCTCCTCTCCTGTTCCTCTCCCTCCTCTTCTGGTGACATCTCTCATCCAACCCATTTTCTTTCCACTTTCTTTTTCCCATTCTTGTCTGTTCATTCCCGTATCGTCTTTTGTTCCCCCCTGTCCCTCTCACCTTCCCTTCACCGTCCTGTAGCTCTTTCGCTGTGCCCACTGCCTGTCTCCTGGCCCTCTTTCGGCACAGGGGTCCTGGGGTCCCGGTCGCCCTGTGTCCACGGTATGTTACTCTTTCGTTATACTGGTATTTAATCCCGTCTTCCTTCTTCCTCCCATCGGCACCGCAGGAGACCAGAAGCAAACTGAAAGCTAAAGAAGGGATGTGAATATGCTGCAGCAAGTGGGATCCCAGGAGGAGGGATTATGGACCCCATCAGGAAGGGGGAATTAGGATTAAGAGGTGGAAGAAGTAAATAATTAAAGGCTAAATAAAGAAATTACATACACAAGGTAGAGCAGGAGCAGCTGGTTTGAAAGGGTCAGAAAGATAAAGGCTCTAAAGAACGAGCCAAAAAGCTGTTCCTGCCTTAGAGGTGAGGAGCTCCACTGTGGAGCATCGCTCTCGGGGACGGGGCAGCGAAAGCCCAGAAAAAGCCCTGAATTATTTCTTTTAGCACCGCTAACGGGGCAGCGGAGGAGCATGAGGGAGAGGGGCAGGGTTTGGGCTGGGGTGAAGGTCAGCTCCGGAGGCTGGTGCCCACATTCCCTCAGGAGACCCAACGCTGCGTTTCCTTTCACCAGCAAAAGAAATGCGTGTCCTAAGGTGAGTCTTGCAGGGGACAGAGTGGAGTTTCGGTTCCTCTAAAAGAGCGCAGGCTCCGTTTGTCTTTGAGAAACCTCCAGCCACGCTCGAGGTGGGCACAGGGCAGGTGAAGTGTGGGACAGC
>NW_010423439.1:10712-11452 GCF_000710305.1 Buceros rhinoceros silvestris
TGAATGGTGGGACAGAGGGACCGGAACCGCTCCTACACCTGGGCAGGCAAAATCTTGAGCGTCTTTGTAAGGAGCTCAGGAACAATTTCTGGTCAGTGCCGGCCAGAGTCGCGGATTGTCCCAGATCTTCGCAGGCAGCAGCCGCTGCCCAGGGGTGGGACTGCTGCATGCTCCTGTGTGGACACGGGAGAAAAGCAGCACGAGGCTGTGGTTCCTCCTCCCCTCCCCTTGGGAGACGCTGTGGTGTCCTCAGCTCAGGTCTGGGGAGCTTCAGGGGAACAACTGAAACCACGAGGGATGAATCTGGTGGGGCTTGGAGCCCAATATTGCCTTATGTGTTGACCTCAAAGCACATAAACCCGCCCTGGAGATCACTGCTGGCAATCGAGTCCACTGAGCACGCCTGTTCCTCAGGGAGCACAGAGGGGCCATTGCCGGTGTCCCCCGAACCGGCTGGGACTCGTCCCTGCCAGCTGTGGCACTGCCACTCCATCTCCTGTGGCGTTTCCCAGCTCTCCTTGCCGTCCTTGCCTCCCGCCCTTCCTCACCTGCATCACTCCAGTCTTTGCTCCTCCTCACCCTTGCGCTCTCCACGCCTGCTCTCGCTCCGTGTCCCATCACCCTGCTCACCGCCGCGGCCGCTTCTCTCCTCACGTACACGCGACACCGTCGGGAGAGCTCTTCACCCTCTTTTCCTGCCTTTCAGGTCAAGCCAGAACTTGGATAAAACGCAGCTGGTG
>NW_010423439.1:11552-12938 GCF_000710305.1 Buceros rhinoceros silvestris
ATAAAACGCAGCTGGTGCCGCCCACGGCTGCGTCGGCCGGAGCCAGCAGCAGGACCCCCGCGCACCACGGTAGGTGGCGGCGGGGCAGAGTCCCAGCAGATGCGCGGTGATGGGGAGCGGTGCGGGGCGATGAAGGCAGCTGCTCTTCCACGGCACACGCTGGCTTCACACTGGTTGCTCCTTGTGCCCTGGTTCTGTGGAAGGGATGCTGGGAGCGCTTGGTGCTGCTCCGGTTCGATCCTCTCGCCTTGACTTGACGCGTTTGCCCTGCAGGCACAGAGGACACGCTTGACTCAGCCTTCAGCTCGCCTGGTCACAGCGTGCTGGCCTGCTTCAGCCCACCGTGCTTCTCCATCTGCTGCTCTGCTGCTCCCACCAACGTCTCCTCTGTTGCCCTCTCGGAGACCAGCCCCACTCATGCCACTAATAACCGGACAGGTAAGGACCAGCCCAGGCACCCGGAAGGTGCTGGGACACCACCAAGGTCTGTCTCGCCATGGCATCACCTCGTAGCCCCAGGCCCGTCTCACCTCGTGTCTCGCCTCTGCCTGCCCTCCAGCATGGGTTAGGAGCTGGGTCAGGACCGGCAAAGCGGCAGTGCCAGGCTGAGCAGCCTTCGCTGCCCGCATGCCATGGGTCAGGCATCCGTCATCACGCTGCCAGGGGCCAGTGGGGCTGGGAGGTCGCTGGAGCCGCCTGCTTTGCCAGCACCGAGTCGTGAGAGGCTTCACCAGTCCGGGCAGTCTGCCCTCGTCCCTCTCTGCTTGGAGCAGGGTTCTGGCAGCCTGGAGCTCCGCTGCCTCTTGGCCGCCCAAGCGGGGCTTTGGCCAGCTCGTTCACTCCATCCTCATCACCGCTGCGGGAGGAGCAGCACCTCGGGCAGCTGCTGCAGCACCCGAACACTGCTGCAGTCACACCTTACCCCTGCTCTGTCCCCAGAGCCGCCTCCAGCTCCCCGGCATCCCACCGGCCCCTTGGGGCACAGGAGCTGGGTGGCCCCAGCTGCTCGCTGTGGTGGGGACGTGGGGACGGAGCAAACCCAGAGCCGTTCTCTCTGTGCTGGCCCCGGAGGGCGGGAGTGCTGCCAGCCCTGCTCTGCCCCTCAGCACAACCTTCCTCTCCCTTCGCAGACCAAAGTCAGACCTCGCTCCTGCCAGCAACAAATATTAAAGCCAAATCCAGGGGCATCACCGGGAAAGCGACGTCCTACACCAAGTGGCCAAAGACGCCTGACAGGTCTCAGAGCTTCGGCAGCCCCAATGCCAGCCCCTCCTCCCCCTTCTCCCACATCCAGGGCAAATCCAAGTACATCTCCAACCTCTCGCTCTCCCGCAGCAACTCCCGGCTGGGGCAGAGCCGGCAGCAGCGCAGCACCCAGCAGCCGGT
>NW_010423439.1:13076-13585 GCF_000710305.1 Buceros rhinoceros silvestris
CGGTGAGCGAGCGGCCCCGCACGCAGGATCCTGGCACGGATGGTAGGTGAACCCAGTCGCCTTCCCTCCCTACAGCGGCACCGTGCTCCTGGGGTCTCTCCTGGGGTCTTCTTAACCCCCTGGGTCTCATCTGTCCTCCGTGGCTCTCGCTGTGTCCCCATCCTGCTGCTCGGGTGCTCCCAGTGCAGCCCAGTTCAACTTCCAGCCCTGCCCAACTGTGACCATACTGGTGCTGGTGCCCTGGCAGAGTCACGGGGTGGTTGGGGTCTCTCAGAGGTCTCTTCCAACCTAAACGATTCCGTGATTAGGACCAATTTCTGTCCTACTGGGGTTGTGGAGGGCTGGTGCAGGCTGCCCAGGGCAGTGCTGGAGTCCCCGTCCCTGGAGGGGTTCCCAGCGGTGTGGAGGTGCTGCTGAGGGTCAGTGAGGACCTGGCAGTGCTGGGAGAATGGGTGCACTTGATGAACTTAAAGGTCTCTTCCAACCTAAACAATTTTATGATTTTAGCT
>NW_010423439.1:13619-14109 GCF_000710305.1 Buceros rhinoceros silvestris
AGGTGTTCCCGAGCCATGTGGAGGTGCTGCTGGGGGACAGGGGCCAGGGGGGCCCGGGCAGTGCTGGGGGACATGGGGACTGGAGGAGCTGGAAGGGCTTTTCCAACCCAAAACGGTTCTGTGGGTCTGTGGGTGAAGAGGAACGGTGGTGTCAGCACCAGGGGTCCCTCCCAGCCCTTCTCGCTCAGGGTTCCCCCGCTGCCACCCCCCAGTCGCTGCTCCTCACCCGCCTGCTCTCCCCCCGCAGGACCCAGCCCAGTGCTGGACTCCGTCCGGATCCTGGAGATCGATATGGCCATCGGGTCCCAGCGCTGTGCCCCTGCCGAGGCGTGCAGGTGAGTGAGGCAGGACCGGCCGCTGGGGGGGTTCCGGGGGAAGCAGCTCCTGGAGCTTTGGGGCTGTCTCTGCCATCCCACCGAGCAGCCCCTGCAGCTCCTGGGGCCCATCCTGGCTGTCTCGTGGCTGCGGGGGGGGCCCGACACTCTTCCCT
>NW_010423439.1:14265-14729 GCF_000710305.1 Buceros rhinoceros silvestris
TGTGTCTCTAGGAGTGGAAACTTCACCTACCGCATCCCAGTGAACCAGCTCACAGCCGTGAACACCAACCTGACCCTGGAGATGAAGTGAGTGGACAGGGCTCACCTCCTCGGGACCCCCAAAGCGGGCTGGATGCCTCCTGCAGCCATGGTGCCTCCTGCCTGAGCCAGGGAGGAGATGCTGGAGGCTGCTCCCTTCCAGTGTCTTACCGTGGCTTACCTCCACAGCTCCTCCTCCACTGTGTCCGTCTCCCTTTGTGGCCTCGTCTCCAGTGACCCCTGCCAGGACGCTGCCAGCACCAACAGCTCCGCTGACACCGCAGACACACAGGTAGGGAGGGAAAGCGGGGGATGGGGCGTCGTGTCCTCCCAGAAGGGGCGCAGCAGCCTGGCCAGAGCAGCGCAGGAGCTGCTGGCGGCAATTCATGCCGTACCCTGCGCTGGCCAACGTCAGCCACCCTCGGA
>NW_010423439.1:15412-15627 GCF_000710305.1 Buceros rhinoceros silvestris
CAAGTGGTTCTGTGGTCTCATCCCAGCTCCTGTTTCCCTCCCCAGGACACCTCGCACCACTGGCCTCTGGTGATGATGTCTTTCCGGGAGTTCACCTACCACTTCCGCGTGGCACAGCCGGTGAGTACCCGCAGCCACCGTGTCCTCCCTCTTGCCAGGGGCTGAGCAGAAGGAGACGGGCCATGGCGGGCTGGGAGCCCTCCACCGCCCCCTCC
>NW_010423439.1:15842-16161 GCF_000710305.1 Buceros rhinoceros silvestris
TTTCTCTCTCCCAGCACATAATTCAGCCACAATTTCCCCCTGGGAGCACATGTCCTGCCCCTCTCTGTCAGCTCTTCTCTCTCTCTCTCCCCCAGGGCCAAGCCAACTGCAGCTCCGCTCCAGAGCAGAGGGGTCACCTCTTCACTGACTATTATTTCCAGTTTTACTGGCTCTGTGAGTGAGTCCTGGCAGCACCAGTGCCCTCTGGTTGGAGAGAGGAGGGGGACTGGTGACCCTGGGGAGACTCCTGTACGCACCCTCCTCCACTAGCCCCCAGCCCCACCTCACCCCCGCGTCCTGCGTGGGGCGCGTGGAGCTG
>NW_010423439.1:16300-16608 GCF_000710305.1 Buceros rhinoceros silvestris
GCGTGGAGCGTGGTTGGTCGTGGCTGGTGACGCGGGCACCGAAACGCAGCACATGCCGAATGCAGGACCTGAGCCGCAGGAACACGACCAGCCCCGTGGGATCTCCTGGGCTCACCTCCACCGCCTCCCACCATCCCACGCTGCCCCCAGCATCTCTCTCCTTCCTTCCTGGGGACACTCGTGTCCTCTGTCCCCTCTCCCTCCCTTTGCCGCACTGGATTTGAAAGCATTACACTGGACTGCCCGTGGACGGGTCTGCCGCCTGGCGGCTGGGACGCTCCATCCCGCGCCGGCCCAGCGGGTCCCTG
>NW_010423440.1:0-1604 GCF_000710305.1 Buceros rhinoceros silvestris
TGGGATCTGCCCTGCAGAGTCACTGCTGTCCTGGCACACCTTATGGGTCACTGGGTGTTGCTGGTGTGGGGGCCAAGGTTGCAGTGAGGAGGGAATAGCACTGGTTTTACTTGCCTGTCACCTGATATTTAAGGGAGGACAGGGTCTGGGGTGTGGTGTTCCTCTCGCCGATAATCCTGTGGGGAGGAGCTGACTTGATTTCTGCTCTCTCTCAGCTGGAAAGCGGCTTCATCTCTAACGAGGAGAGTAAACAGAAGCTGGTTCCCATCATGACTATCCTGCTGGAGGAGCTAAATGCCAAGGGAAAGTGCACCCTGCCCATAGGTATGGCAGCCGTGTCAGCACAGGAGTGGGACAAAGCAGCGCTGGGAGGCAGCAAGGCCATACCCTGCCCCGGTCGGCTCTGCCTGCACTGCTCCTGGTGTCTGCCTTGGAGCTGGGAGCGTCTGAGCCAGCCTAGCCCTGGGTGGGCCAGGAGGGATGGATGGGGTTATGGGGCCACAAACACCTTCCTTCACACGGTGTGGTGTATCCTGGGGCTGACAGCCGTGAGCTTTGATGGGAGCAGAGGTTTCTGTGTGGACTGAGCACTCCCCACTCCCCTGCCAGATGAGTCCAACACCATCCACCTGAAGGTGATTGAGCAGCGCCCCGATCCCCCCATCGTGCAGGAGTATGATGTCCCCGTCTTCACCCAAGACAAGGATGACTTTTTCAACTCCCAGTGGGATCTCACCACACAGCAGGTCCGTGGGCTCGACAGCATGCTCTGAGCGGGGTCTGTTTCCAGCCTGCCTGGGGGCAGAGGGCAGTCTGGCTGTCCCAGAGGTCACGGGGTGAATGAGCACGATTTGATGTTCCCCTTGTCTTTGTGCTCAGGCCAGGGAACAACCCATTCACCCACTACGAGGATGAAATGCTGCTGGGGATGGAGCCTGCCCATCCCAGCATGCTCCCAGACACGGGAGTTCTTGGGCTTCAGGACGATGCCTTGGGCGTCTGTGCTCTCTGCCCTCTTAGCTCTTGCTTCCTCCCCCCCTAGATCCTGCCCTACATCGATGGCTTTCGGCACGTCCAGAAGATCTCCGCGGAAGCCGACGTGGAGCTGAACCTGGTGCGCATTGCTGTGCAAAACCTGCTGTGAGTGTGTGGAAGGGGGCCCGGCCAGCCCACGGGAGGGGAGGTGCGGAGTGCTGGCAGAGGATCTCTCACGTTTCCCTCTGTCTGCAGGTACTACGGGGTCGTCACGCTCGTCTCCATACTCCAGGTGGGTCAGGCCACAGCGTGGGGCCGCCAGCAGGGTTCAGGCAGCGGCTGCACCATCAGGGTGGCTGTGGAGCTGGAGGGACAGTGGGGGTCAGAGCGGGCGGGTCTGTGTCGGAGCCGTGGCCGAGCAGAGCTGGTTTTCCCTGGTCCCCCAGTACTCCAATGTCTACTGCACCACGCCAAAGGTCCAGGACCTGGTGGATGACAAGTGTCTGCAGGAAGAGTGTCTGTCCTACGTCACCAAACAAGGTACGGTGACCCCGTGCTGGGCTGCCTGTGGAGGCAGGGAGAGAGGGCAGCTGACTGGTGACTGGTTCCCGTAGGACACAAAGGAGCCC
>NW_010423440.1:1698-2235 GCF_000710305.1 Buceros rhinoceros silvestris
TCACGTGTGCCCTGAGGCCCCAAGCGAGCCAGCCTCAGGGACGTCTTCCAGCTGTACTGCGGGCTCAGCCCTGGCACGACAGTGCGAGACCTCATTTCCCGCTACACCCTGCAGCTCCAGAGGGTGGACGAGAGGTCAGAGCCAGCACCCTCCTGATCGGTCCCGAGGACAGTGGTGACACTGGGGTGGCAGGGCAAGTGTTGGGGAGCAAGGAGGGAATACCCAACGCCTGCAGCTGTGGGTGGGGAAACCTGCGGCAGTGGTGAGGCATGGTGGAACCAGAAGGGAATGGGGGGAGCTGGAGTATTTGGCACTTCAGCAGTGTGGTCTCAGTCTCTTCCCTCCTCGTCCCTAGGAGGCTGATCCAGTTTGGGTTGATGAAGGGCCTTATCCGGCGCCTCCAGAAATACCCTGTCAAGGTCGCCCGGGATGAGCGGAGCCATCCAGCCCGGCTGTACACAGGCTGCCACAGCTACGATGAGATCTGCTGCAAGACCGGTGAGGAGCCCAGCTGAGCCACGCGGGTCTCAGGCCAGT
>NW_010423441.1:0-897 GCF_000710305.1 Buceros rhinoceros silvestris
TTCCAAGAAGCCGAAGAAGAAGAAGGACCCGAACGAGCCGCAGAAGCCGGTCTCGGCCTACGCCCTCTTCTTCCGCGACACCCAGGCAGCCATTAAGGGCCAGAACCCCAACGCCACCTTCGGGGAGGTCTCCAAGATCGTGGCCTCCATGTGGGACAGCCTGGGGGAGGAGCAGAAGCAGGTGAGGGGGTGGGGCAACACCCCCCCAGAGAGTTACGGAGGGGGAGACCCCAGAACTGCTGGAGGAAGGTCAAAACATGGCAGTGGTGGAGGAGGAGAAGTTGAGGAATATCATGGTTGGGGGGTGGAGAAGGTCATGGAGACTTTGGGGTGGTCTAGAAAGCTCTTAGAGATGAAGCTGTTGAGGGGGAGATTCTCTAACTGGTAGAAGAACCCCAAAATATGGCAGATGTTGAGGAGGGCAAGTTGAGGCACGTTC
Source organism: Buceros rhinoceros silvestris (assembly GCF_000710305.1). Taxonomy (NCBI): domain Eukaryota; kingdom Metazoa; phylum Chordata; class Aves; order Bucerotiformes; family Bucerotidae; genus Buceros; species Buceros rhinoceros. The sequence continues at coordinate 440 of NW_010423441.1, forward strand.
TGGTTGGTGGGTGGAGAAAGTCGAGGAGACCTTGAGATGGTCTAGAAGGTTTTTGGAGATGAAGTTATGGACAAGGAGACTCCATAAGTGGTGGAGAATCCCTCAAATATGGCGGATGTTGAGAGGGAAAACTTGAGGAACATTGTGGCTGGTGGATGGAGAAGGTCGAGGAGAGCTGGAGAACGTCATGGAGACCTTTGAGTGGTCTAGAAGGTTCTCAGAGGTGGAGTTACGGGTGGGGAGAGTCCATAAGTGGTGGAAGAACCTCAAAATATGGCGGATGTTGAGGAGGGGAAGTTGAGGCATGTCCTGGTTGGGGGGGTCAAGTTGATTGGAGAAGCTCGTGGCGCCCCCAGTCTGACCCAACCCGTCACCAGCACCTCGCCACGCCCCCAACATGGCGGCCGTTGCCACGGCAACACCCCTGGAAGAAACTTACGGAAGTGGGCGGGGCCTGG
>NW_010423442.1:0-206 GCF_000710305.1 Buceros rhinoceros silvestris
TTCCCCCCTGCTGTTTATCGCACCGTAACGTTTAATTCAACACGGGGAGATCGTGTGTGTCGGGGAGCCCCAGCGAGGAGCAGCCACCCCGGGCACCGCTTCGGGAGCGCCGGGCGGGAGGGGTCCGAAGGGAATCGGTGATGGGCGGCCAAGCTCGTCGTTCATTAATTAAAAGGAGAGGGTAAAATCTCAGTAAAAGGGGCTTT
>NW_010423443.1:0-2955 GCF_000710305.1 Buceros rhinoceros silvestris
TCGCTGCTGCTCGGCACCCAGTCTTGGATGCCGATTGGCAGTTACTTTCTGAAAGACATCTTGGTAACGCAGGCTTTTTGATTACATAATAAAGGATTGATAAGTAGATCTTATAACTGACAGGCGTACCAGCAACATGTAATGTAACCTTGTTTTATAAGGACTAACGCGTTTGACAGAAACATGCCTTTTCAAGGGAAGAAGGGGCTTTTTTGGGCAATGTTTGACTTCCCATGTAAAGAAAGCCACGAGACTCGCTAATTACTGGTTTAGGTGCAGTAACGGTGACGGTGTCTTAGACTGCAATGCAAGTGCTTTCTGCAAAGTCTTCTGCAGCAAATTCTCTCATTTTTTTGAGTGTTTTATTCCGTGAGCCTGTGTGGTAGACTTTGCTGAAGTTTTCAGTAAATAGGAAAGCAAAGATGGAAATGGAGGACGTGCATCTCTTCTGTGGTAGGGGTGCTTGTAGTTGCTAACAGTACTGGATTTGATAAAATTTCAAAGCAAAAGGAGAAACTGATGTGAGGCACTTGCTCTTAACTGCTGCTTTGAGGTCTATCTTTCTGAAATGTTTTAAAGTAACTTCTTGGTAACTTCGTTATAGCAAAGCATGGCTTTGGCCCTGTTCATGTTTTTGACAAGTAGTTGAAAAGTTTTGGAGTGCAGTAATGTTCCTTGTGGGAAGCAGGAAAGAACTACTGATGAGATATGGCTGTGTCACATAATACTTTAGTGTAATGTTGTTTTTATTGAGGAACTGCTACTCAGTTTTTCTAATTGAGCTTCTACAGTGTATTCTCAGCAATACTAGGAAATAGTATTACTAGTAATATTAGTGGAGGCGCTATTTACCTGATTCTTTTAAGTAAAGCTGCATTAAGAGAGCTCAGTTTCATTAAATTTGCTTTTTAGGTTTTATTATCTTCTATCTGTCTTTCTGGCTACTCCACCAGAAAGAGAAAAAAAAATGTAAAAGAATTGTGAAAAACATGAAAGAAAAAGGATTTGTCTCCTGTATTTTTGGTTTCTTTCTGGCCTGTCTTGATTATAGTACTGTGGGATGTTACATAACAAAAGTAATGTATTCTTATTTGCTGGTATCTTTTTCAACAATATTTCAAGTGATACGGTATGTAAAAAAAAGTAGAGTAGAATGAAAGACATTAGCTAAGGTAGATCTAATAATTGCTCTTGTTCTTATGTAATAAATAAGTATAATTGGGCTTGATCTATTAATTTCTGACAGGTTAATTCTTTCTTGAATTTTTCTCAAAAATTATGAAGTGTGATTCCGTGCTACTACTCCACTTTAGAGTTTTGATTACTTAAAGAACTATCTGGTTCTTAGCTCTACTACTGCCGACAACAGGCAATTCACTTGAGCACTTTTGCCTTCTCTTTCTCAATTGTAAACATGGAATGGTGGTCTCTAAATGCTTGGAGAGTTGATGTAGTAGGAGTCCTGTTGTGTTACTGGACAACAAAACAGTGAAAAATGCAAGAAGACCAACTGAATTATTGGTCTGCTAGATTTTATGGAGCATTTTGTTTGGGTTTGGTGGGTGGTTTTTTTTCCTCTTCATCCTTTATTCCCTTTCCTTATATAGTTCTTACGAAATCTGAATATTGCCACCTGTAAGTTAATTTCTGAACATTTCCTTGTAATAGCTTTGCAATACTGTTGTTGCAATACAATTTCAGATTTTTTATTTAGTTTTTCCTCACAAAAGACAAGTCTTTGCCACTTCCTGTAATCATCTCTTTTTGTAAACTGTATGACATTCCTTTTATTTTAACTGTATGTCCCTAAACTCCTGTCTTGGTTTTGGCATTATTTTCATTGATTTTTTAAGCATCAGCTCTCAGCAGGGGCTTGGTGGTTTTGCTCTGCCTTTGTGTTGCTTTTGAGAGCTGGACTGATTAAGTGAATTAGTCTTGTCCCTGACTGCCACCAGTGGGGGAAGTTTGCTGGGTCTACGGCTCTCTGGCCATGCTGATGCCATAGGTAGTTTCCATCAAGAATTATGAACTTGGTGGTCACTGTCTAAGCAGTGCTCCATCTACGCATCAGGTGAGAAACTACCCAGTTCTCCTTCTGTGCCACTATGTGTCATGCATCTAGTTTATAGTAAAGAATAACGTGCTACGGAAACTCTCCTATGAGTTGTTTGTAAAGAATAGCTCAGTAGTTCAGGTATATTTAAACCGTGAATTGCCTTGCAGCATTTTTGAAGTTTTATGTTATATGCTGAATACTTTTTTTTTTTTTTAAATATTTCTCTTCTTTTTTGTTTCAGGATGACACAGAAGAAAATTCCAATGATGGCAGCCAGCCATCCAAAAGACGACGTATGGGCTCAGGGGACAGTTCTCGGAGCTGTGAAACTTCTAGTCAAGACCTAGGGTAATACAATTTTTTACAATTTCCACTTCTTTACTTACTGTGTTATTCAATAGGCTCTTCTTTCTTTGCTTATATATTCTTCATATATCTTTCTGAACTGAGGCACTGTCCTAGGAGTAGCTAGCTGACTTTTTCTCCCAGCATATTTTAAATTTTTTTTATTTTAAAATGACACAGAATATGCTCCAGCCAATTTACAATCAGAAGCACAGCTTATATGTTTTTAAAAGTGCATATTTTTTGAATGAATTTTGACACAGTAGTACCTGCTTTTCCTGGTGTCCTGTCTGCTGTTGTGGATATCCTTTCTTCATGTTCTGTCCCTGGGCATACTGTTGAATGCTGGTTTGGAGAAACGTATCTGAAGTGCAGTGTAAAAAAGTGGCTCTGAATGGGTTAACAGGAGGACATTCTGAAGTGCTTGTCCAACCTCATGCATGTTGTTCATTGGCATATCAATAGAGTTGAATTTCTAGAAATGTAAGTATCCCTCTTAAGGATTCTTTAATTTGTTCTAACGTTATTCTTATACTTAGATACAGCTATTTTCC
>NW_010423443.1:3040-9739 GCF_000710305.1 Buceros rhinoceros silvestris
CCTGCTGAAAACTTGATAGAATACAAGTGGCCACCGGATGAAACAGGAGAATACTATATGCTTCAGGAGCAAGTCAGTGAATATTTGGGTGTGACTTCTTTTAAAAGAAAATATCCAGGTATTTATTTTTAAAGTTTTTTTCTTGTAAAAATCTTTCTCTTTGTGCAGTTTGCATGTAATCTGTGTCTCTGACTATAGCATGAGCCAATTGATTGGAAAAAGACCCTGGGAAAAGCAGACCTGGATTATGTGTGTTGTACTTTCAATTTTTGATACTGGCATATTGAAAATATATCTTACGGTTTTCAAAGTAATTTAAGACTTTTTGATATTGCTGCTGAAAATCTGTAAACTAATCTGATTTGGGGGTTAGATCAGCAAATAGCTTTTGGAAACGGACCTCAATTTTATTCTAAAGTGTTTTGTTGGACATTTCTTACTATATAGCTGTATCTCTATACTCTGTTTCCTGAATTGTGGCAACATTTCTACATCGTGGAAGAATTTTTTAAAAATTAGTGGGAAATAATCTAGGATTTGAACCTTCATTATTCAGATTTACCAAATCTGGTTCTTCTGTCATGGAAATTAATTTATAAAATTGTGGGAATAGTAGTATCATACAGGCTCTCACTGCCTGGAAATAAAATTGTCAAAGTATTTTGAGACTGCTAATGAGGGAGTTTGAGTAACTGTGCTCGTTTTTTGCTTTTCTTTGGAGATTTAGAAAGACGAGATCTATCTCACAAGGAGAAGCTCTACCTCAGAGAACTAAATGTTATCACAGAGACTCAGTGCACGCTAGGTAAGAGAACAAATTGTTAGACTCCTTGTTACAGTAGTAAAAATATGACACTGAAAATGTCATTCAGTTTGGTAGAGAATTACATCACTCAACTGAAAACAAATTCTGAGATGAAAACTGGTTTATTATTAATTGATGTAAATTGGCTATGAGGTATCAGTATTCCAGACTGATTATTAAAAAACAAACGTTGGATCGATTCTAACTACTTAATAAAATCCTTTCTATGTTTTAAATTAACCTTTAGAATGTTTTTCTCCTTCTGGAAAAGAGAACACCAAATTTTTTCAAATTAGAAAGTGTATCAGTCTTGTTTTGCTGAGATAGTTGGAACTCAGCAAACATTGGAATGTCTTACATGGCTCAGCTTATATGTTAGAAGGGTGAGTATTAAAGCACTTTAATGTATTTTAAATGGAATGATGTCATTGATGTGGCTTATACTGAAAGAGCTTGAAGTATTTTTTTTTTCCTCTGCTAATACTTGTGACTTGGAGCACGTTAGAGATTAAATGATGCCTGTCACATTTTTTTTTCTGTATATCATGGGTCCGTTTAAATCTATTGTCATTTTATACACCAACTATCTTTGGTATACAACCTTTATTTCTCTTGATTTTATTTTATTTTAACTTAAATATGTGGGAGAGAACAGTATCTAAATTTTAGCAATAAAAGCAAAATGCTGTATTCTGCCTCATACATGCAGTAGAGATGTGCACTGAGTTTTTAAGGTTATATTTACAATCAGTGGTAGTAACATAAGTCAATCACCATTGTCTTGTCAGTGTCTGGAGATCAGTTCTGTTGGAGCTTTTAAAGGAGAGTTCTGCATTGTAGCTGCAAACTGAGGCATTCTGACTTCCGAACTTCAATTGCTTTAACTGGGAGTCGGGAGCCTGAGTGCAGTTTGCTGGTCTGAACTGTCCTCATAGTGATTCTTCCTTGATTTGTATAGAGAGGTTATGTAAATCTCGTAATTTTAGTTAAGGTTCTGCAACTTAATTCAACAAACACTTCACTAGTATTGGAAACTGAAACTAACAGTTCACCAGGTCCCACTTAGGACAGGGGAATGTAGTATGTGGATGAGTCAGTGTAAAGGGGTTTGTGGCTCTAAGGAAGAAAATAAATGAGCCTTAACTCCTTGAGTAGAAGCAAACTCCTAAACAGCTTTGAAAGCTGAACGACTCAAGTTTCCTCCTACCTGAGAGAGAGGAGCATTGTGCACAGCAGGTGGTTGTCTTCAGCAACTCACAAACTTGAGTTGATTGTTGTGGGATATAAATAACCTACAGTTAGTTTTGTCAGGTTAGTTTTGTCATTATTGCTTTCATTTATTTTAGGTCTAACAGCTTTGCGTAGTGATGAAGTAATTGATCTTATGATTAAAGAATACCCTGCCAAACATGCTGAGTATTCTGTTATACTGCAAGAGAAAGAACGTCAGCGAATAACAGATCATTATAAAGAGTACTCTGTAAGTAACTAGCATATAAGTGAACCAGATCTGTAACATGTGGCGTATAGGAAAAGGCTGTTCTCAGACTGATAGTGAGGTGTATGTGAATTAATAAAATTGTTTTTATTCCAGCAAATGCAACAGCAGAACACACAGAAAGTAGAAGCCAGTAAAGTTCCAGAATACATTAAAAAAGCTGCCAAGAAAGCTGCAGAATTCAACAGCAATTTAAACCGAGAGCGGATGGAAGAAAGAAGAGCCTATTTTGATTTACAGACACATGTAGGCAGATTTTAATTTCTTACCAATAGGTAGCTCCTTGCTTGTTTTAGTAAAGTTGGTTTTGGTACCATTTTTACTGTTTTATTATCAAGGGGTTTGATTAGTCTTGTTTTAGTCATGTAGGGACTTCAGCAGTTCTGCTGTTAAATGGATAATACTGCTAAAAATACTAATCTCAAATATGTTTAGTGTGAAAACTTTTAAAACTTGTAAATACTTGAAGCTTTAAATATTTCAGTATTTGTTGTCATGTCTTTAATCTGCTGGTAGTAGCATAAAACTAAGAGGCATGTTTAGGTTACTGAGAAGCTTCTGTTGCTATTGTATCTATTCATATAAATGGCTAATTCTTTTTTGGAATATCTTCAAAAATTAGTCTGAACAATACCTAGAGTAAAAAAGTAAACTATTTATCCTCTAAAAGAATGCTACCTGTCAGTGTTACACCCTCATTTTTGTTAGGTGTTACATCATTTTTGTATTAGAAACATTTCATGCTTCTATGCCTGATCAAAATCAAAATTAGCTGGCATTTTGAAGCAGGACTGTTCTGCTTGTGTAAAGACAGAAAAGCAAACATTTTCTCTATGCTATTTATTACATGGCAGTCTATTACGGAAAGTTCACATTTTGCTGGTATTGATCCATGTTAGCGTCAAGATAGTGGATAATTAGTTTTATTTCTTTCTAAGGGAAAGAAGGACTCTGTGTAAGCTTCTCCTTCCGATATATTTGTACTATTAAAGGGATTTTTTTTATAGTACAATCTGGTTTCAGAATTCGGTGGACATGTTCTTGCTACTCTCTACCGATATGGACCAACAATGATAATTCATGCTCAAGATGCCAGTCAGAAAAGTTAATGTTTGCTATTTCAATTGTTACATTTTAATTTTAAAATTATTTTAAATAATATACTGTTAAATTTAGTCTTGCCTAATACTTGTTCAATTCACTAGATACCTAGTGATTGGACTTAATCCATAATACTGTTTAGTGAGTGGCATCTCTTACTGGTTTAATGAATTGAATTTCCCATGGGAGAAGTCAGGTAGCTGTTCCAACTCAGTAAAAATGCCTAGTTAAAAAATATTTGGGGGGTAGGTGGTGATGAAAGCTTAAAAGTTTGTATGTGAAACAAAGATGTGATTGTTTTGTATTAAACGATACAGATTATCCAGGTGCCTCAAGGAAAATACAAAATCTTACCTACAGAGAGAACAAAGGTTAGTCCTTACCCAGTGGCTCTCATACCCGGCCAGTTCCAGGAGTACTACAAAAGGTATCTTAAAAACATTCTAACTGCCGATTCTGTTGCACTGATGTATTTTCTCTACATCTAGCAGATGGAAAACGTTTCAGTGTGTTTACTGTAAGGTTTTGAATTAATTTTATGTTTGAGACACTTGCTAGTCTAGTAGATGTATAGTGTGACAGCTTTTGTCAACAAAACAGTACTGGCTGCAAGAGTACTGTCTCCACTGATGTGTTCTAGTGCTTGGGATCTGGCCTGCTCAGATGTTCACTGTGGTAAAGGGAGACACTGATTTCACTCCTGCCGCCCTCACGCGTTTGCTTATTATCTGCCTCTGCATGTGTGCAAAGGTTAACGTTGCTATATCAAAATATTGTAATGCTAGCTTGTGGTCACATTTTCTGTGTGACAGTTTTACTGTCCTTTTAAAAGTTTTTATAAAGTTTTTAATTAAAAAAAAAATTGATTGGTGTTATAGACTAAGTTTCATGTTGAATTTGTGAGAAGGAAAGCTATTGCTAGTTGGATCTTCATACTTAATGAAAATGTGTACTTGATTGTCTACACAAACTTAAGACTTTACCAGTGGTGTGCTCCCGTTTGACAAATACATACTGATTTGAAAAATTTTGCCTAATTCTTACTATCTGTTCAACAGAGATGGTACTCATCCTATACATAGATGGTTTTCTTTAGAGGAAAATAATGGAAATGTTTGCATATGCCTTGCTCATTCCAGTGCGTGCACACAGCCCACCGCAAATTTGTGTGTTTCAGGGCATTCTTGAAGGACTTCAATTTTTGAAATTAATTGAATTAAAAATACTACATATCTTGTTTATTTTACACTTAAAAGCTGCAAGTGAAACTACTTATCCTTCTTAATGAAGGACACAACCTTTTAAAATATGAAAATAATACCCTATTCCTTATCATGTTTGTCCTTAATAGTTAAGAGGATTTTCACTTTTTTCTTAGTGGTTAAGGTTTAAAAAAAAGGGTGGATTACACATGTTAAACTGTATCTGTCTATAAGCAATGTGACTGAATTGTCACATTCTTCTGAAATTACATTTTTACATGCATTTTTCCTTCTCCTTCAGTAATCAAGGACCTCAGACATATAGCTATGTTCTTTACAGAATTCGCTTTGGATGCTAGCTGTTTGTGTGCCCTGGGTTAGAATTGTGCACATGCGGGGGCACTGTACGTTTATAAACATTGTAAACTCTGTTGAGCATAGTAATGTGGATTGATTAAAAAATTTTTAGGGATTCTGTGGCCTCTTACGATTACATAGGTTTGGAACATTGCAAATTTACTCTTCCTGTGTTCCACGAATATCTGCTACAGAAAGAAGGCAGGTACTAGATGGTATCACATTTGAGAGGAGAAATCAATATGTTTCTGATGTTTTCAGAGCTGCATGTTTTTATGTGCATTCCTGAAAAAAGGGAGCTTTTCTTACTCTCGCCGAAGTCCTTGTGTGCCACGTGATAAATATTTGTACATAAAATATGCATGAATTAATTTGATGTATTTATTTTTTAACTTTAGATACTCTCCAGATGAACTTCGTTACTTGCCATTAAACACAGCTCTTTACGAACCTCCTTTGGACCCAGAGCTGCCTGCGTTGGACAGTGATGGAGATTCAGATGATGCAGAGGAAGGGCGAGGTGATGAAAAGCGGAAAACCAAAGGCAATTCGGTGAGACAAATTCTTTAACAAAGAAATCCTTTCCCTTCACTTTTGTTAGTTTCAGTAGTTTCTTAGTAGAATCCTTAACAGTTGCAAAATGAAGAACTGTAAATAAGCTTACTGCCGTTTTAGAACTTTATTTGATACCATTGCTCTCCAGCTTTCCATTTCGATCCATTTTTAAAATAAACCAAACAAATATTTGAAATTTCAGGCCCTTTATTCCTTCTTTTTAAAAGAAGTCTTGAAGAATCTTTCCAACCACAACTCTTGGTTATGCCCTTTTCCCCAAGGGGAAGTTGCTAGCGTTTTTGAGGGAATGAACGCTATAGTTCATGTCTCAGCATATTTTGCTATTTAAGTCCCACAGAACCTGTCACTAAAGCAAAGGTGTTGGTAGTGTGGTAACTTTGTCTTCTGGTAACGTAGAAGCAGGAAGTACTCAATACAAAAACAGTTACTTTATTCCAATTTAAAGATAAAAAGTGCTGGTTTTGCTTTACAGTACATCTTTAAAAAGATGTTTATGTTTTCTCTATTTATGCAATGATAAAATTAACTGTAACTGGAAGTTAAGGGAAACTATGTGTCTTGATAGTGTTTTAAGGGCTCAAGAGCAGCTGAGCTTCAAATGAGCTGTCTTGAGTACAACTGAACCAGTGTGTTGGTGTAGCTTGTGTGTTGGTGACAAACCACTTTCCGGAAGTTTAATTTTAAGAGAAATAGAACCTAAAATCATAGGAACCTTTAACAGTTACTAGTTCAGCTGACAAACATGTTAGATGGTGAGTATATGTAATGCTAAATTTTGCCACTTAAATGTCTATTTTACGTGAATATTCGTAAGATGCTCCTAACTGAAGAAAGAAGGAAGAGGTCAGCTTATAAGCCAACAAGAGAGAGATAGCTGTTAATACACCCTTTCTGCTTGCATTTTTTGGAGAAAAATCTTATAAACATAGCATGCAAAATACCAACTCAAAATCTGGGTTTAATCACACTCCAGCTTTTTTACAGTTGGTCTTTAACCATTTCTTCCCAGTTTCCTTTTCCACTGACTTCCATTCCCCTTAATAGTAAAGAAAAGTAACTGGACCAAGCAGAATGTCCTTTCATTTTTCAGAGAAGTTCAGGAGTCTTTTTGGTGACAGAATGCAGAAGGGAAAATGTCCTTGTATTGGAAGAGTGTAGGG
>NW_010423443.1:9820-21471 GCF_000710305.1 Buceros rhinoceros silvestris
GGAAAACTTAAAATGAGATTCCTGTGAAGCTGGTTTGGCTATTGAAGCAGGGGTTCTTTGCTAGTCACTGCAGCATGTTTTTGGGGAAAATATCTGTTGGCCACAGAGGTGGGCAGTTGTCAGGCCTCTTTTCCTGAGTTTCAGGCTACTTACCATTCGTCAGATCTCCCTGGTGAGTCCTACAGTATGCTTATCCATTTTCCTTTTTCACCTGCCCCACTGCTGGAGTCAGATAGCAGTTTTCCTGTTCTGTAGTGTTTTAATGGACCTGTCCTCAATAACCCTTCACCTAAAATAATGGTGAAACCTACCATTTCTTGTTGCCACATAGTTTGCCTTGCTGTTGTGTTATGCTCCTCCCTTTGCCCTATATCTATGTTGTCTGTTTTGATTTTAGGCTCTGGGGCATAGGCTGATTGTTGTTATGTTTGTACAGAGTGCCTTTTGCTGTAGGGCACCATTGTTACTTGGGCTTTGGGGGTTTATTAAATGTGATTTATCATATTGCTTTCTTCTGGAGCTTTTTGGAGGCCTTTATTAAGACTTCTCTGAAAAAAAAATCTTGTGCTGCTTCTCTTAATTATGCTTACATTGATCTCTAACCCTCTTTGAACCTCTTCCTCTCCTTCTTGCCTCCTCATTCTTAAAAAAAAAAAATTGCTTTAACTGCAGCATAAATTCTCTTTGGTTCTGTATAAAATATTGAAGTGTGTTTTGCCTTTGATGGCATTCTTCTGCTGCAATCCAAATTAAATATTCAGATTGCTCCTGGTGAAAATAGTAGGTGAGGGTGGCAGAAAAAACCTTCTCAGGTTTAACTGAAGGCAGTGCTATTTGGTAGTATGCTTTAAATACATGGCAAGGGCACTTTTAACTTTTTGCTAGCCCTTTACTTTGTAAACAACATCTTGCATATAGTGGATTTTTTGCTGACCTTTAAAGGAAAATGGTTCAAAGAATTACACTGTTGTGCTCCCCACTCTGGTATCAAGACCAACTGGAAACCACAACTGCTATTGCTGATGCCAGTCTCTTAGCATGAGAAAAAATAGATAATGAAGGTTATGAGCAAAGGCGTTCTAGATTATGATGTACCTCATGCTTTTCAGAAGGAAAGATGTATCCTTCTCTTACCTTAGCTGACTCAAAGGAGTATAGAAAAGACTTTGTCTGTCTATCCAAAAAATAAAAAATATAGCTATGGTATTTTTATTATAGGACAATTCGTCTGGCAATGTATCTGAAGGTGATTGCGCCACAGACAACCAGGAGGATTCTTTTCAGGGAAGACAAAAAACAAGAGACAAAAGTGCTACTCCAAGAAAAGATGGTTCCAAACGTTCTGTATTATCCAAATCAGTTCCTGGGTACAAGGTAGAAGAAAAAAGCCCCTAACTGAACTTCTTTACACACCAACCTCTCCCTGAAATATTTGTTTTTCAATAATATGGAACTTCTGCTTGCTGTACTTCACTAGCTGCTCTCCTGTTGTGTGCTCCATCTGTTTGCTTCCTTACTTCCATTTTGCTTTTGTTTCAGGCAGGGCTTTCTTTCACCCTAGCTGTACGGTGGCCTCTGTTTCTGTTAACTTCTGAGATTCCCAGGCAGTAACACCAGAAAAACCCACTGTGGATTTGCCATTGGAACTCTACATCTTATTGTCTGCCTTAACATAGCAATCAGAACTACTTGCCAGTTCAAAACTAGCATTCAGTATCCGTTATCTTTTTTTGTACTATTTAGTATGGCAGCATACCAAGAGATCTGTGCTGTAAAGTGCAGCTATGTGTCTGAACGTATCATTACGATGGTCAGTTAAAATGCAGCCTTTCATCCTGAGATGTTACGATCTGCAGGATGGAAGACGAGAAGCTTACTACAGTTGTGTAGGCAATACCATGTAACTGCTCTAACAGTATATGGAAAATAGCTTTTCATGTAGTTCATACTATGTAGAAATGTTTGTGGGAAATACGCTTTTATCCAAGCTAAAAACTGTGAGGATGTGAAGACATTTCAGCTGTCCAGCAGTGATCGCCAAGCCTAAGACCCGAATCTTCAGTATTACTGTATAATCTCAGAAGTTAAGATAAAACAAGATTGAGATAAAACTGCTTTCCGGAGGAAATGGGAATTGACATGCGTTATTCATGTGGTGTTATTCTGCATCCTGAGAGAGGATATCTCAATACAATGTAACACTTTTAAAGCATATTATTGCCTAGTCCTGTCCCACTGAAAGGAATGAGAATTTTCCATTGACTTACATGGGAACAGGAGTAGGCCCATAAAGAGGGAAAACACTACAACTGAGATAGATAGGGTGAAGAATTGAGCAATCAGGAGTGCTTGTTCAGAGAGGTTATGGAAAAAAGATCGGTTTTGTCCGTGACAAGATCATACATACTGAGAAGCCGTCTCAGCACAAGTGAGCTGCTGATGGCTTGCATTATATATACATAAGTATTTACTATCAGTATTTACCAAGTTAATAATAATAAACTGTAACTTACGTTAAGAAGCTAATTTCCAGCAAGAATTGGACAGCTTTGGTAATTTTTCTCTACATACTGTACCTGTACAAATTCGTAACAGATAGCTCCAGTTGTGTTTTATCTTTTCAGGAACTTATTAAGAAATATGCAAACTATGGAGATTTAGACTGTGGTACCATATGTATATTTTTTTATATGTAACTTTGGAAATTGTTGTAGACACAGAATGCATACCAATATTCCCATGAACATGAAATCCAAAGATGGAGCTTGAAAATTTTCTTTAGCTTCAATTTGACATTAGACGTTGTGTGCCACTGGTTTACGGAAGTTTCACTTAGCTGTGAGATGCCCAAGCGTTTGATTAGTCCACTCTATTTAATGGCCTTACAAATGCATAGAGAGAGAACTGGGGGAGCAGAACTTTGCAGAAAGTTCTGAACTTCTCATTGTAGAAGAGGAATGGTAGTAGACAGCATTGCATTTTGAAAATGGATTCAGCGATTACTTGCAGGTTCAAAGTCTCCGACTGTGTTAGTAACGAAGTACTGCTGTATACTTAGGGTGCCACACCTTTGCAGTGTCAGCGTACCCTGCAGCCATCAGGCTGTTGGTAAGTCAAAGGTGGTGATGTTGTGTTCGGAGAGTGAGAGGATTGGCTTTCTTGTTTGTGCGAACTTCTAAACGCTTTCAGTAAACCGAGTAACATGAGCTGTTTTAACTAATGAGAGAGAAAGATTCTTGTTTGTTAGTCTATAAAAACACCAGATACTGATACACCATATGTGCCTAAATGTTAAGGCACTTTGAGCTGATGGCTTAATCGATTTAAAATGTTGTCCCTGTGAATTCTAAATCTTTGTAATAATTTTGTTCTGTATCGTTCTCTAATATTTGTCTATTTTTGTAGGACAGTAATCTTTTGGTTACATGGAGTTAAAGTTGAAGGATAATTGCTATGGCATCAACATACAAATGTATAGTTATAACCACATTATGAGTATTACAGGATTCACACATTTCCACTGAGTTATTTTTGAGTAAAAGAAATAGTGTATTTTATATGGAGCCATTTTTATTGTCAGTTCTTTAACAAAGAACAGTTGGCATGCGTTTTACATTTTGTCATGTTGGAAGTAGCAAGTCTTTGTGGCTGCAGGGCTGGCTACTACAGTTGCACACACAGGGTACTGTTAAAAGTACAGGAGATTTTTTGCACACGAAACTGAAAGGTATTGAGAAACTATATTTTGCAACACTTTTGTTTCAGGTCACTGTGTATGAAAATGGAATGCTTTGCATTCAGAGTAGGACCTTATAAAAATGGTGTAGTTGGAATGCTTACGTTGAGAGCTGCAGCACAGCAGCATGGAAGTGAAAACTTACAGAGCAGGCAGTCGTCATTTTGACCCTGCATTCATTTTCTCTCCCTTCCTCATCCTGGTAAGATGAGGTTGTAGAACACAAAATTTAATCAGATGGGATATTGTGACTTCCCATGAGGATTTGATAGACTTTCTTTCATAGCATTTCTAAAAGCCATTTGTGGTGGTAGAACTCGAACCAATTTGAAATGTGAATAGTCTTGCATTTTTATTTTACTTTTTATTTTTATAAAAATACTTCCATACTGTTGGAACTTTACTATTAATAGGCTGTGATTCTCACCCCACCGACGTGCACGATTTCTTAACAAACACAATTTAGTGAAGTAAGACTAGGTGGAAGCATTGTTACTAAATGCATCTATACCAGTGTCTAACTTGAGAGTTACATGTATCAGAGTGTTGACTGCACATACCCCAACGCAGGTCAAGAAGCAGCTCGCTTTAGTTTTGCTGGAGTACCAGGGAGTATGCTGCTGTACATTAAAGGCACGAAAACATAAATCCGTAACAAAATAGAAGTCTGATTAGAAAAGTGCACTTGCTATTCTAGAAAGGCTTGGTTTGTGTAGAAATAGATAAAAACACAATTAAAAAAATTAGAATGTAGACTAAACAACAGAAGGGTAAATGCTGCAACACTGACGAGGTTTAAGCATGTGCCACTTCTGTTGGGAGGAGCAGGGTATAAAGGTATAACACGCAGGACACAGAATAGGTAATAGTGAAAGAGTTTATGTGTGGTTTTGCTTCCATTATATTTATTATTTTGTAGAGACGTTTGTGAATGTTAGTCTTCTTTTATTGTTTTATGATATTTATGTATAAAACAGGTTGACTCTGCTTTTTTAAAATAAATAAGCAAAAAAAAAGTCTGTATGAATGCCTCTGTCATCTTTTGAAGGAAGTTACTTATAGACACTTGGTATGGTATTTTTTTTTCTTAAATAAAACTCTTTAGGACAGACAATTTGAAGCAGATCGTAGCCATGTTTTAACTTAAAAAGCAGATTGAAAACTTCAGAAAACTTAAAGCAATGCATCCCGAATACTTAAAAATGAGTCAAGGTATTTATTATCTTGCTAGGTGGTAGGAAGAAAATGACTGAGGAAATACACATGCTTAAAGAGAAGATCTTGGTAATTTTCATATATATATCTATTTCTGGTTTCACTTTTATTTATTTGAAAATTAAACTTCATCCTTTTCCCCACGTGATTGGTAGCTGACTGGGACTCTTCTTGTTCGCTGACAAGCCATTCGTTTCTGTAGAAAACCGGATGATGTGCCTTGAACTCCCTTTACTAGCTGCATCTTTGCAGCCACATTTTTTTTTAAACTCTGGCACTAGTTGATCTGACGTCAGTGAGTACTATATGTTATTTTAAACCATCTTTCTCACTAATTTCATTATGCAGGGGTCAAAGCTCAACGATGTAACTACTACGTTTCTGAAATTCGTAATGCCTTACTTCTTGGTCCTCATCTGCATAAAACTCCACTGGTGTATCTCTTGTGTTGGGATACAGAATGCATACACAAATGTTGCTCATCGTAACAGTCTGCTATTTCTGTCTTCTCTTTTAAATGGATCTCAGGGACCCATATACACTCCAGATGATCACTTAGAAGGTGATGAATGTAAAACTGTAGTTAAATGCAAGGGTGTGTATTTCTTACAGCAATTATGACTGGATACAAGAAAGAATGGTAAAACAGAGAGCTGTGTGCAGCATAGCTAACTAGGTATTTTGACAGTAGAGAGAGAGAAAAATCAAGTTTATTGCTTTTGTAATTAATTCTCTACGTTTAGGGACAAATGTAATGCAAATGGAAAATTGTATTAAGTTTCTTCCATAAACAGGAAATCTGCATGGAGATTCATAAAGAGGTATTCTATATTTGAAAAAAATACTGAAATTTTTAATGCTATGTCACATTTAATTTACATTGCGGGGAATGTTAGCTGATGAATTTATAGGAAGAAGCAAGTATTTGCTTTTGCTCCAATTTAATTTACATATAACTCACTATGTGTGTCAAATGCAAAATTTTATGTAGTTCATCTCTGACTTTTTTTCAGTGCCACTGCTTGTCAGTTATTGTCATATGTTTTAAGTTTTACACATAACAGTTCATTAATTTTGAGAGCTAAGGAGATATATGACATTTCCTTTTAAACCTGTAAATTCTTCTGGAATGAATTTATAGCCCTCTTCTACCCTTCCAGCCAAAGGTCATTCCAAATGCTATATGTGGAATTTGTCTGAAGGGTAAGGAGTCCAACAAGAAAGGAAAAGCTGAAGCTCTTATACATTGCTCCCAGTGTGACAACAGTGGTGAGTATCTACGTACACTAAGTGGATTCCGAAGGGGATTTGTTTGGCAGATCTTTTTGTGGAAATACTTAGTGTACTACGCTTGTGGACCTACTGTTCAGTTGCCTTTCCTGTCCTTCGTTGAGACTCCATTTAACATTAAGTGTAATAGCACGTTCAGTGCACTGGGGGATCTCGCCAGGAGGTGAGCTAAGCTTCAGCTTCAGTAAAAGCAAACAGTCTAACTGATTTCAAATCTCATTTCAGACATGAAAGTAATAATACTGGTTTTAATCTAGGCCACCCTTCTTGCCTTGATATGACCCCGGAGCTTGTTGCTATGATTAAGACTTATCCTTGGCAATGTATGGAGTGTAAAACATGCATTATATGTGGGCAGCCTCACCACGAAGAAGAAATGATGTTCTGTGATGTATGCGACCGTGGTTATCACACTTTTTGTGTGGGGCTTGATGCTATCCCTTCAGGTAATAAAGTAAGAATTAATTCTTCCCTTCCCTCCTCCTCTGAGACTTGGACTTTCTCTGTCAGAATTAATATATGTGTTGCTTTTGAAAGAATTACGTTAAAACAAGAGTGAAGGGTACGAGTAAGCAGTACTGTCGGAAAGCATTCACACTGTAGGACACAATTTTTTTTTTAGTAAACTTTATTTCTGTATATTTGGTTGTGCACAGTTTAACCTGGCAATTCCTGTATAGGAAATATAATTGTCTTTTACAACAGAATTGGAACAGACTCACTCAGAACTTAGGTGGGTTTTTTTTTCCATTTCCACATTTACCTCTTTTATGAATTCGTAAGAAACCTGTAAGGAGGCTGTATTGCTGCATATTGCTGGAGTATAGCTTTCACATTAATAGAGCGTTTGTGCTATTATTTCAGTTCCTGAAGTAAAAAGTAGCTCCATTTTTTACATATTTGTAAACACCTTTTAGACACCTGCCTTCCCATTTTTTTCTTAAACATCAAAGGTGGAAGTGAAGTACCTAGATGTCAGGCAGCCTGTACCTTTAAATTACCTGGTCACTCATGTCACCTGGCCAACTCAAGGCATTGTAAGGAAAATAACTAGCACTACTCTTGCTTTTCACAAAGTACTAAATCCATGGTAAGTTCTTGAACAGGTATTCAATGGCTGCAAGTTCTGCAGCCACAGTGTTCCTGGTAAGAACAGCACTTCAGGTATGCTGTGCATTCCCATTGTGGGAAGCACTGGCACTAGCTGTCACCTTTGCCACAGGTTCTGTGGTGATTTAACTTTCAGGTTTGACCTAAGGACAGAATCTGAACAAAACAGATTGTATTGCTACAAAACTAAAATGATCAAAGCAGCCTTTATGATTCCAGCTGTTGTAATATAAACAGTTAAATACTTCTGCTCTTTGCTCAACCTTTTTATTGTTCCCTCAGTAAGTGAGTGGGAGTACAAGGTCTTGCTGATAAACCCCTGCCAGCTGTTTAATCCACGCTGCTGGGCTGCACTGAAATAACTGACGCTGCTTTGGGGAAAGGGACCCTTGGCCTGTGGCAGAGAGCAACATTCCCCATTTCTGCTCTGAGTCACAGCCCATGACCTCAAACTGTAGTCATTCACGTGAAAATAGAACTCACAGACTCAAGCCTCATTTGTCAAGTTCTTTCCAATAACCACGTCCTTAGCAGTGCTGGTGCTTCCTGAGGTCCATAAAGACTGGTGCAGCCAGCTGTTACGTGTCATCAGTCTGCAAGGAAGGGAATGCTGTACACACCGCTTTCTACACCTTTTAGAAAGACGCTTACATTTTAAAGAAAAGCACTGGCTGTTTCTATTAAAGGAAATAGTGCAAACAGATGAGCACCTGCTGGAATGGTGAAAGTGCGTTAACTAGATGAGTGAGTAACAAAGTTAGTTTCCCAATAATTGCTAACTTTCTTTTCTTAGGTCGCTGGATTTGTGATTGTTGTCAGAAAGACTCTCCTGTACCCAGAAGAGGAGGAAGAAGGGGGAAAAACAGCAAGGAGGGCTAAAAACTCCCCAAAACTTGCTGTCCAAAACTTAACTGCACAAATTAAAGTGATACTTTGGTGCTATTTAACCAACCACTCTAAGAGGAACAATACCACTTTTTTCTTTTTACCAAATAAACTTTTAATTTTGGCTATATAATTATTTTTTTGTGATAGAAGTCACTAATCATGTCCTGCCAGATACCTAGATATAAACAAGCCAAATTCCACTCAAAAAGAGAAGGCTTTCAGTAGTGAAATTTAAGTTGTATATGCACCGTTTGTATAAAACTGTAGTAACATACTTGTTTATTTCAGTGCACTTGTCAGTAAGCTCTGTGAAAAGAAAACTACAGAGCAATTAAATATATGCTATTTGCATAGCAACTGGTTATTTTGAAAGACTCAACCAAAGCAAAAAAATACTCCTGGAAAAACTAACTTTGAAGGAAGAGTAGGCATGACTGACCTTCTTACAATGTACTGCAAATTCCTTCCAACAGAAATTTTATTTGCAAGCTAATGACTTATTCATAAAGATGTACTAAAAAAAAAACCTCAATCACAAAAATCTATGAAGGGAGCTGTAAGAAAACACCTCTCAAGTTCAGGATACTGTATGTCGCGTTGCTTTTAATGAGGAAAATGTGGCATTGACCAGTAACAACAGCTGAAGGCTTCCACTGCCTGCAGTAACAGTGAAGGAGTAACGTGCACTTCAACTTCATTTGGGTCATGGATTTGCAGAGGTGATGAGTGACTGGACAGACCTCAGCTTGACAGATGGTTGACGTGGGGAGCACAAGCAGTCAAAATGCAGATCACCTATCCCCTTAGTGGACTGATTGATTGGTTTTGACTTCCTTCACCCCAAGCTTCTCAACTTGAATACACTCAAAACCCATGGCTAATTAGTTTTAGGGGAGATACTTGCTGATTTTATTTTTAAATATGCTCTGAATTGAGAGAGGGCACTGAAGTGCAGCAGTTTATTTCACTTTATAAAAACCCAATAGAAAACACTGAATTGGAGCTGATTTTCCTAAGCACCTGTTTAAAGTGAATTTAGATCCCGCCTGTACATTCATTTTACATATAGGGGAGGATTTACAATATAAAATTAAATATGGCTTTCCCCCCCTCCCCCCCCTTCCTCTCTGGTTCAGGAAAGTAACCTGAATACCTCTTCAGGAAACGTAACAAAGAGTATTAAATACTACAGCAAGTAATTCATGTTTTAATTTCACAGGCAGAAGTGTGACTTAGTCCAGTGTGTATCCATTTAAAAAAGAATTTCAAGTATTAATTTCAAGATTCCAATAAGTATAGTCCAGAAAAGAGACTCCTCATCCTGAGATGCATCTTCTGCAGACTCAGAGTGTTTCCGGTTGGCCTCCATTTCCTCGGGGCTGTACGAAGCCTCGCCAAACGGATACTGCACAACTGTTTGATCGTAGTATACTTTCATTTCAAACTCGCTCTCCAGGTGAGAGGGATGACCGTAAATCCCGATTCCCACGGGCCGGCGGAAGTGTGCAGGTACGTGGACAACATCTTGGCCACAAGTTACAGACTGTAACTCATATTCGTCAAAGCTGGGGTGAAGTGTCATGTCAGATACATATAAGTCTGCATCACCTCTTAAACTCCGCATCTGAAGCACAATCTTTCCCTCGTGATTTAGTCTCAAATAGCTGTAGTTCCCTGCTCCAATCTGACCTTGAACAACGTGAAGAAGAATCCATTCCTCAGGTACATCCTCTTCCTCAGAGGTATTCACCACAGAGAGTACTTGAGCTGCGACAAGTATTAGCAGGATTCTTCTCCAGAGTGCTGCCATGGCCTTACGTTACGTTCAGACTCGTTCTGTGTCCTCTGCAACTACCTTGTGAACATGAAACATAATTCAGATTTTAGTACATTCCATTCTTGGAAGGAATCAAATTTCTTTTTTCATTTGGTAATTTTTATAAATCCCGTCTAGTCCATACAAAGTTATATAACTTAATTATGTTCATTAACCTTT
Source organism: Buceros rhinoceros silvestris (assembly GCF_000710305.1). Taxonomy (NCBI): domain Eukaryota; kingdom Metazoa; phylum Chordata; class Aves; order Bucerotiformes; family Bucerotidae; genus Buceros; species Buceros rhinoceros. Next base: position 20,056 of record NW_010423443.1, read on the forward strand.
TTTATAGTAACAAACTGTTGCTGAGATTCAGAGGTTTGACTTTCTTAAAACAGAAATTATTCAGGCGGGTGTTCTTTCACCCAGAACTGACATAGGGACTGCAGTTCCATTCTACCTGCATACATGCCAAATTTGACAGATACCCAGGAGAGATAAAACCCAATAATGATTTTAGCCTCAGTTTAAAAACAACAGTTTAAAAAGGCTTTGCATGCTTGAAGACACTGAGCTGTGCATGAGGTATTTAGGGCATGCTGCTAGTTCTCCTCTCAACTTCAGAAGACAGCACAGGTGCAAATCTGGATGTGTGCATGAAGCAGCATGTATTCGGACTAGCACTGGGAAGGGAGTTAGACATAAACCCAAAATTTCTAGCAAGATAATACATTTCTGATTCTTGATTCTGCTGCATGGATGTTTCTAGGACTAAACTTGGCCTATTTTCCCTCAGAAAATGCATTTACTTTCCTGAAGATTTTGTAACCGTACAAATGCTCAGCTCTTTACAGCGTTTGCTTACAAACAGAAGGGTCAAGTTACTGGGGCAAGGGGGAGATGGAGAGCACTGCTGCACGATTAAGGCTTTGAAACCCTTTCCCTCCCTGTGGCACGCTCCCAGCCAGGCTGCCCGAGCGTGCCCGCAGCACTCTGGTCCCTGGGACAGTTGCAACAAGCGTATGTGCACACACAGCAGCAAACTCTGAACCTTGCTGAAGGCTTCCACAGCGTAAGACTGAATTTGACACGCAAATCACAGTCAAGTGTAGGAGCCACAAGTATACACACGTTCATGTGGGAGAGGAAGACTCTCATCCCTCCCATAAGGTCACCTCCAATTATCTTAAACATGAAAGCAACCAGTAGGTTGTTTTGTACCCTGCTAGCATCGAAACAAACTGCATTAATTCCACTGGGGTGTCACTTAAACCTCAGGAGGTTTTACAGTTAAACAGATCTAGGGAAAAAAATAGACAAGTATTTCTACAGTTCAAAGTTTTCTGCCCCAGAGGCCTCTCCACTGCAAGGCCACAATTCTGCAACGACAGCATAAAAGGAGAGAGCACAGCATTCGCAGAACTTGGCAGACTGAGTAAACACTCTCGACAGTGACAGGAAAACAACAGCCTTCTGCCCTTTGTCTCCCTGCATCAGAGAACTGACGCTCTGCCACTTTTACATCACAGCGGTGATGGGATATCCGAGTGGAGGACCAGGAAAAGCTCCACATCTGAGCAGACAATAACTAAGTTACCTAGGGACAAACGAGAGCGTTCTGGCGCTGGGACAGCACTTGGGAGGAGCGGCGACTTCAGGAGACCTTGGACAGAGACACGGGCGCCTCTGCCCGCCCCCGCGGACTCCCGCCTTCCCGGCTGAGGCAACGGCCGGCTCCGAGGGTCGCGCAGCGACTCTGCC
>NW_010423444.1:0-17835 GCF_000710305.1 Buceros rhinoceros silvestris
AACAGGAGAAGTTGCTAAGCCATCACAGAACCTAAAAACACCATCAGTACATGTTCTCACTGGGACCCTCTCTCCCTGCACACCACAGATAGACATCACGGATTCACATAACATTTCTTAACTTGGTGGATAAGCCAGACTGTCTGTTCTGCTCGTCATGACTGTAACTGTATAACAAAACTCTCTGAATACTGTGCCATTACCATGGTTATTAATCATTCTGCTTCTGTTTCAAGCGTGTGCTCTGCTGGATATACTGTGTTATGCCACAACCTGAGTACCAAAGCTAAACACATCTAAATCTACTCTTGTAATGACATTTCAACATAATTTACTCTTTCAATTTATATTTTTCTAAGCTCAAAAATATAAAAAAAGAAAAAGCTGGTATCAATATAGCTGCTGACCTTTGCAACTAAATAAATAGAGATAAATAAAAGACAGTTTTTAATCAGTAGACAACTTTGCAAATGTGAAACCTGTTTTGCCAGTGCTTGGAAGAATCCGTGGCTCCAGATGACAGACTCTGCATAAAAATGCAATTTTACAGAAAAGCAGATTTCTAGATATGTTTGAAAGAGAATGCAGGATTTCCATGACTTCACAAGCAGTCACTGTTCAGAATATTTATTTTAAAATATACCATATTAAAACCAAACAAGCCGTATTAAAACAAACAAAACCATGCAAAACTCCACATTATATTCTAGGATAAATCCATTTAAAAGCATCACCTTGAAAATAATAGAAAGTTCCCCTGACTTCAGCTGAAGGACTTCACAGAGGCCCAAGTCCACATTAGAAGACACAGTCTGTATTTTAAGCTAAACTAAGTTTAGTGTCTAGCTTTCTTTTTATTAGGCAGCAGCTGATACAGAACTGCAACGCCCTAAATTCAGCTGCCTTGGACATACATGTTCATATACACATACTATATTAGAAATAAATATTAATTTTTCACATAACCATATAAAAAACCTAACAGGCAGTGGACTACATTTTCTTTAATTTAGCCACGTACATTGGACCCCACGCTCTCCCTTTCTCAGGGAGAACCAGAAGTTCATGCTGTTGCATACCACTGAGAAAAGCAAATTCCTGGGAAACAGCTTTGGCCATTTCACTTATGTCTACAGGCAGAACATTACTGCAGGAGTTTAGAATGAGATTTATTACATCACTGTTTTCTGCCTTTGAGAGAGTGCATGTAGAATAGACCAACGATCCACCAGGGCGCAATGCTTTAAGAGCAGACCTACAAATAATGAAAGGAAAATATCAACATAAGTGACATATTGGGAGTGGAGGAACATGTAAAGACTTATAAATCTAGAGTTATAAATAGGTATAAATAAATATGAGAAAAATAACATCATGAAAACATCTTAACAGTATATAATTGACAGTTCAGGAAACTACCTGCAACACATTTTTGCTTTCTCGTTTATTAATGTATTCTCAGGCTAACTGAAGGTATTTTTTATACCACAGTGACAAATAGAAAGCAGCAGAAGCAGCAGTAGAAAATTGCAGAATATACTTGAAACATTTATATGCAGAGCACAACTGCGAAAACCCTGCAATTGTGCATACAAAACGGCTTACACATCAGAGGCGCTAGTCAGATACTTAGCTAGCTGCTTGCATGAACAAATACCAGAATGTATAGTCGCAGCAGTAGCCTGAACTAATTACTGGGCTGCAATTTTACACAAATTTCTGCAAATTCTGCAATTTATTTAGCAGGTAAGAGGACTCAGGGGTTTCACTGAGTCACTACTTTTCAACTTGATTTCCTAAGGAGATATGACTTATCAGATCATGTTGCCTGTCCAAGTACCCTTCATCTATTAACTTGTTGACAAATTTTGACTAAACAAAGGCAAAATAGTCGCTTAAGTATTCTGAAAGCTTCATGACTACTGGTGGATGGACAGAACAGAGGTTCTTTTTCACTTCCCCACTGAAACAGAGTTGAAAGAGACTGGTTTCTTTCCATTAAAGCAGATCTGCAAGGTCCTTTCTCGACAGATAAAAGATAACCTATAAGAGTATAGAAATGACATATGCAATCCACATCCACCTACTGCAAATTAAAAGAACAAGGAGCAAAATCTGAAATCTTGCACTACAGAAGAGCATTCTTCGAATCTGCTACCACCACATAACTGAAGGAGGAAGCTACACTAAGGGTTCATTTGCTATTAATGTAATGCCTTTTAATTATACACTTTGGAGCCTTCAAGGACATAATGGCTCCAAGACCAAGTTGTGAGTATTCAAACAGATCACTTCGCTGCTTCTGGAAAACAGATACTACCTGGGCTGAAGCAAATACCACATTAAAATACAATTGTTCACTCCCTTTGTTTAAAAACAAGAGAATCCGAACAGGCGAATGCCGTTACTCAGCAGGCACTCAGGGGATCCTGAGCGTGTCGTTAGGAATTTAGCATGACACACAGAGTCATGCTGTACAGAAAAAACACTGAATAATCTTGGATTGGTCAATTTTAGGGACAATACTGCATTGACGATGCATAAAAGAAAAAAGAAGGAAAAAGAAACCCAACAAGTCCTCAAACCAGATGAGGTGAGCAGCCCTCAAATGCAGCAATCCTGATTCCAAGCCCAGATAATGGCTTGCAAACACAATGCCGTTGAAACAATTCCTCCAGAGACAATCTGAGGACTTGCTAAGGTTGATATCTGAACAAAAGCAGTTGAGAAAGGAAAGTAGTAAATACAAGGGGGAAAAGATAAGTCCTTTTAACAGGATGGGGCCTTCTCAGGGAAAGAATCAATAAAGAAATGCCTCATCACAAGCAGGATCAAAGAAAATCACAGAACAAAATTACCCTGAAAGTCCTGTCTGAAATAATAAGGAAACACCAAGACAAGTGACTGTTTCAGACAGAGATAATATAACTCTGCTCACCTTCCCAGGTGAAAACTCCTGCGTATTACACCCAATCTGTTTCTCTGGGGAGTGTAACTTTATCTTGATCATTTCTTCTACGAGCCTTGGTTATGCTAATCAGCAAGCCAAGTCCATATTTTACTGGAGTCTATATGGCTCCAATTTTAGTTAGCATAAAAGAACAGAGCTCTCTCAGCTGATGATGCTCAAAGAAAAATCCTTTAATGCCTTTATTGTATCAGTCTTCAGTAAAAAGACGGAGAGTGAGCAGATGGCTAGCACATTTAGCCTAAGTGAGCAAGCGGTTCAAGATCAGCCTGTTATAGGTAAAGAACAGGTTACAGAGTACTTTGGTAGTCTGAATATTTTCAATTTAACTGGGCCTAATGGACTCATTCTAGGATACTTCCAAAAGTAGCTAAAGCTATCCCAAACCTGCAAGCTTATCTCAGAGCTGAGTAGCCCTTGAGGGTCTGCAAAAATGTTTAAGGATGTTTTAGACACTGGTTGATATAGGACAACATTTACAACGCCACCTTGAGACAGGCAAACAGAGCAGGCCTCACCCTAACGGCACTTTCAGATCTTATTTTCTGAAATTCTGCATTTGAAATTCTGTATTTGAATTACCCAGCTTGAGATATTCATCCTTCCTCCACTCTGCATCCCAGAGATACTCATTAGCAGGCTACAAAAGCACCAGTACTGGACCTGAGGTTCTAAGCTGTCCACTGTCTCTCCAGCTACCTTCCTCACTTGCAGCCGTTCTGCTGTGGCTGCAGCTGTTCACTGAAAAGGGCAGGGTTTATGCTGCTGCCCTCTTGGCTGTCAGTACAACCACAGTATACCCAGATGTATGAAAGATGACCACTGTAGAGCAGAGGAGGAATGTACAACCTCCTCATCTAATGAACAAGCCAGCAAGAGAACCGCTCAATGGTTGGTGGTCTCCTTGGCCTCATACCAGTTCTGGTAAACACAAAAGGATTTTATTTTTCCATCCATGTAGTAATTGCTTGCTATCTATAGCTGTCACATTAGAGCTCAAAGAGAACAGGGCTTAAGTTTAAACGGGCTCTCAAAGTTGAGCTGATCCTCAGAGTATTATTAGAAATCACCAACTTTGCTCATTTTCATTAGAATTTTCTTAGAATGTTTTTGCGTGACAATCGAGAGGTACTCTTACCATACCTGATAACTTTACTCATTGAAGCAGATAATGGCAACTGTTTTCCTACCTGAAAGAAGGATACTACATGAACATTTAAACAAGTGAGGAAATATTTTTACCATGTAAATGTGGAAAAGGTAAAAGTATATACCAAGAAAGCAGATATAGCTACAGATATAACTTCCAGGGTTACAAGCCTGGACACTTGCTAAGTGTCCTTTTCTTACAATATCTAAAGCAACAACCATTGAAGACAACACTTTCAAAGGCACCATACTCCTACAACTGGGGCAGAGATTCAGAGGAAACAGCAGCACAGGCTTCTGAACAAAATCCTGAAAATCTCACATCAAAATTCCCCTAACTCTAAGCCTCCTTAGCTTGGGAATCTTCACCTGTCCATGACCCCAAAAGGCTAGGCTGCTCAGTGCAGTTATCTTTATTCTGAACCTAAGTCACGAATTACAATACCTAAGGAGGATTAGTTTACACTGCAAGGTTAATCAATGTATCTATCCATCTTGTCAAGTTCAGCAACAGCTGTTTCAGTGGCTGTGTTCAAAGTCAACTGACCGCCGCCATCCCTTATTAAACCGTGCTTGGCTTTGATAAACCTGTGCTGAGCTGCAAAATTCAAAGTGAAGTGCTGGGCTCAAAGTCACAGGGTGATATGGCACTGGGCTAAGCAGATTCACGGATTTTGGTCCCTTCGACGTCAGCATGACCAAGTTTTCATCCATAAGAGAATTTGTTCAAATAAATTTAAGAAACTAGACTTCCTTCATTGTCAATGAAGGGAAACAAACTTATCCAAGGGATATTTCAGAGCGGAGCTTAACGTACAGACACCTGTCAGAATCCTGTCAGAATACACTGCTGCTATGACCCCACCATCTAAGAAGCTAAGGTTCCTCTTACACTAGGCATCTTGATTATCCCCCAAAATCATTACTTAAAGCTTGACTCATAGTTGAAGGAATTTTGGTTCCTGCTATAAGGTAGTTTGTAACTTCTAAAAACGGGCTCCAAATCTAGAAAGATGATAAAGAATGCTAGGGCAAAAGTTTTTTTTTCAAGAAATACATTATTTTAAAGCAGTTTTATTTAGTTTATTTCTCAAGATTTAATTTAAACCTAACAACGGAGAAGATGCTAACAATAAATTAGGGAAAACAGAACAGTATTACTCTTTAATATCTCAGGGAAAAAAGACCAGTCTAGAGGCACACAATGACTCTAAAACCAAGAAACTCTTACATGCAACTAAAGCGTAGTTAGCCAGAACCTAAAAAGATGATTTTTCACACTTACAGATAATTAAACTTGATAGCTGACAATTTTTCATTCTAAAAGTCTCGGTGTTTCAAATATCCATTTAAAAATAGGCAGACAATAAATACATATTTCATACTATAGCTGACACCTGCATGTCCAGCCTACTCCTCCTATACTTGGGTTTATGTTGCATGCCATTGGAAGGGTCAGCATTAATTACGTTAATCAATAATTTTCAATATTAAAGTAAAAAAGATTACATATTTTAGGGCGATTTAAAAATAATACAACACTTCAACAGTGCCATCTTTTGGCAACTGGGATGTATTTCTTCTGCTTAATATGCAAGACAATGTCTGATCAGAATAAAAAAATGCCACCTCTTTTATCAGCTATTTAAGAAACAAAGCATCTCAAGATGCACTTGCTTTTATGCTCAGTGCTATTCCTTTTATTGACTAAAGATATCACATATTTCCTTCTTCCTCTTACAAGAGTCCACATACATTGTGGTAATACTGCCTGTGCATTAGAGGTTTTGCTTTTATTTCTCTAAATCAAGTCAAAACAATAAGGAAACTCCTCGTGTCAAAATACTGATGTTTTTTTAAACACTCATGTGACACACAGTGACAGAGGCGCACAGGAGACTGAGACAAGACAGAGAGTTCAAGTATTCTCTCCATACCCCAAGCATGTACTCCCTCTGCTCCCCTCTAAGTAAGCTTTACTACTGCAGAGAGACATTGCACCTCAGAATAACACCGTAGCAACAGGAGAAACATGAAATGAACTGCTTTTTTCAGCATTAGATTGAACTGTTAAATAAAAGTAGTAGACACAGTCACCAAAAAACCCTCCCCAAACAACTAACCAAACACCACTAACCTAAAAACCCCACCCTGTTCTGTTGTAGCAAAATTTTTTTAAAAAAAACTCTGATAAATAAAATTTCTATAGCAAACAACGTTAAATTCTTCTAAAGCAAAGGCTGAACCTTCATTTTAACATTATTGAGCTTTCCTCTAATGCACGGGGACATCTGAAATACTCATCCTGTTAACAGAGGGCTACAAGATATCCTTTGCAATGCAGAACTGCAGTGCCTTTGGAATGGCAACAGATAGGTTTACTTCCCATTGTTAGATTTCAGAGCCACAAGTGCCAATGCAATACTCAAGAATTCTGCTTCCACTCTCAACATTGCAGCTGCCTCACTCATTCACAAGCTGGGTTTCCGCAACAGCAAGGCTGTTTCTAGCTGTCTAGTCTCCAGCAGCCAGAGATAGTCCGTGGTGACAAATCTTCGATCCTGTTGTCATTTTAGTCATCCTGGAATTATCCTCTTACTTTACACACTCTCAGAGGTCCATCCCTCTTCCCAACTTAAATTTATTATTTACAAGAAAAGACATATATAGCCCACACAGCTACAGAAGGGAGAACAAAAGACCTTTGCAGCCTGCTACGGTGTTTGCCACACAGCTTTAGGGTTTCTTCTTGCAGCTTATGAAACACAGATATACACAGTAAAGGACTGAAGGTAGAATTAAAGAAAAATTTGTGTCTGAATTTAAAATTGTGATCCCAAAACAACTGCCTAGCTGCTGGGTAGCTTATTTCTTCATTTGTGCAATTATTTATTAATTCAATAAACTTTGTTTTGCAACACACCATAAGGGTCTTGATCCACAAGCTACTCACGGGGCACTGCCAAAGGCTTAAAATCAGAAACTATTCATTTTAACATCTCTGACGGAATACAACATGGAGCCTCAACAATGTCCACAGCACTTACTCTTTGTAAAGAAATTCAAACCAAAACCTCACTAACGGTGTTTCGGGGAATGGCACAGCACAAACACACGACATTCAAGCGTATGAAATTAGAACAAAAAACCAAAGGCCCCTGTCCAGGCAGCAGATATCCAACAGTCTTTATCTGGAGGTGTAAGGAAGCACAGACAGGGGACATAGTTTGCACAGCCAGACACCCTGGACAGCATGCCAAATTTGGGGCCTGTGGCCAGCAGTCTATATAATATAAACTATTCAGATTTTCCAAGGTAGAAAGTCGTTACAGAAGGAATCATCCACACAACCCACAGAAGATTTGTTGGTCTAACAGCTGCAATTCTAAAAGATTCCCAGTGAAGCTAACTGACTAGACAGTTATGGATAACAAGTGGATTAAATGGGCAGCCACAGAGGAGCAAAGGGAAAAAAACCCAGAGAAACAGCTGAAGAACAATGTGATGAAGCATTTCTCAATGTGATTTTCTCCACTTTTCTATTAGCTTTCTTTCTCCACAGAAAATGGCACCTGCTCACTTCTTTCCTCAGCTCACCTCTTCACCTCCAGTATCACAGTTTAGCATTCCCTCAGGTCACTCCAAAATACCCCTGAACTTTACCCAGGGAGTTCCTGTGCAGGAATCCCTCATGTGCCGGAACAGAATTCTGTGGCACGAGATCGCTGCCGTATTTCTGGAGGAACACCCTTGTGCTTCTACTTCCCCCATGACATTCAGCCCCGCCATCCTTTCAATGCCTGACTAAAACTGAAGCAACTTGTATGATGGTAAACATTTCTAAAGGTTCAAGACACTGTCTCTCCTTGCCTTTGCAACAAACATTAAAGGTTGAGATTTTTTCACCATCAGCAAATCACAAACAAAACTGAATCACTTTGCCTGGACAAGACAACTAGCTAATTGCGAGAATCTTCCTTTTTCACTTTGTCATTACCAAGGCTTTTTTCTTAAGCAAAGCAGAAATGGAACAGTGGAACCATATACTAAATATATGATGGTATATTTACAAAAACAACATTTGCCTTCACTCTACAACAACAAAAAAACTCCCACAATTAAAAGCACACAATTCCTCTTCCAGATACATGTGGAAGACTACATTTCAGTGAAAACAGAGAGGTGACACTGAAGGCAAGAATAAAACCCAATAAATCACAGTATTTACTACACGCTACATGAAAACGACTCTTTAACAAATAAATCTATGACTATGCATATTCTATGAAAACGCATCACTAATTTTCACATAACAGAAAAAACACAGCTTGTAACTTCAGGTTTATTAGACTTGTGTCCTACGTTTTCAACGAAAGTTTTAAAATTTATTCTAAGATATTTTTTCAAAGGTCTGGATTTCAGAAAATAAAGCGGATCCTGTCCGATGCAGATTAACCTTGAGAGACTCACGATGCCAGTTCTACCTGATGACTTAAGGGAACCAAACGACAAGCTCATTTTTCTTCCCATGTGTGCAGATTGGTAAACCACCATAGAAAGCGGCTGCACGATGAGCAATCTCTGCTTTGGGACTGAAGCAGCAAAACAAACACTCATGGTTTAAGTACGCTTTAATTCAGAAAAATAAGTTCATTATATTTGGGTTGAGTTTTTTTAAATTTTTTCTTCCAAGTAAAAGCAAGTGCACAACCCTCCTAGCTCCCAAACTTCTCAATGAAAAAGGGGAAAAAAAACCCCAAAACCTCCATCTCAAAACTTCTGGTAACCTTTTCCTGAAAAAGATCACCAAATTCAAATACTATGTTATGACTGATATCCAAAGCACAGAAGTTCTTTCTACAGTTCCTTCATTTTATCTCTTTATTGCACTCCGCCTGTAAGCGGAGATATGTATCAGGCACAGTTCCTTAAAAATCACGTTTATAAAACAGGGATTGAAACATTTCATTAACTAGGAAGAATAAAGGGTATTCTGAATTCCTCAAGCTGAGTTTAATGCTTCATCCTAAGTTCTGAAAAATGAGAATACATACAACTCAAAAGAGATCAACTAGGAAAATGAGCATTTCGTATGGCTTATTTTGCCACCAGTAATCCAAAGCACACTTCAAACATCTCGTGCTCCCTGATTTCCCCCAAACCTCTTCTCTTCCTGTGTGCATGTCTTAGGCATTCAAAACAATCTCCCTTGGGGTAACTACTAGAAAGAAAAAGAGGTGAAAAAGGAAAGTCAGACAATACGTATCTCTTAAAGTTAGTCTGAGTTCCTGTAGACAAGAACTCTATTAAACACCAATTAGAGCTCTTTAACTACTGAGACATGATGTGTAGAGAAGAGTTACAGTAGTCTGAATGCCTTTGCTGCATTTTCTAAATCGTATCCTCTTGGATTTATTTTCAGCTCAAGCCTAACACAGCTTGTTTCAGCTGCAGTAACCGGTCCAGGAATAATTACAACATCTGTAACAGTTTTATGACCAAGTTATTATGCACAACCCGAAATCTAATTTCTATCTGAGAACTGGTAACATGGGTAAATACACTTATGGGAACCACTGCATTTTGTGCTAGCATTCAGTATCAGGAGAAGAATATTCCTTCCTTATTTTGCAGTTTGTTTTCTGCATGAACATTTCAAATAATAACAAGATTTGCAGCGCGTTCTTGGATTAGAGCACTCAGCAGGGATGCGTTGGTTTTGGTATTAACAATCATTACAATCTCAATTTCCTTCAAATCAGTGGTGCCCTCAGTGCTTATAAAATTTGCTGTTCAGCATTTTTGCCACTTATTTAAATTTCAGATTTTATACAGACTGGAGTAGGAAGATTGCTGCATCAGTTTCAACACTTTTTCCAGACCTTCACTCTCTGAAGTACTTATGTGTACTCTATGTACTTAACGAATTACACTGTATTGCAAAAAACGCTTTTCCTTCCTTCACTTCCTCACTGATATCTCCAGCTTTCCCTCCAAGCAGACCTATTAAAAACGCCAAAAGCACAAGATGACCAAACCCAGAAGAAGATGGTAAGATTACAAGTGAAGCATTTCCTTAATTAAGAAGGAAGGAATCTCAAATTTTGGGGTGACAGTCAGTTGATAGAAACAAAAACAGAGCTCCCCTCTGCATTTCATTCCTCTCATTTGGGTGTTATTCTTATACTTCATACTATTGCTAAACTGAAATAATGCTCCGTCCTTATACTTCAAGCTTCATCTTCAAATCACGCAGTATTTCTTAAACTCCTGTCAACAAAATTGCTGTGATGCAGCTTTATACTTGTTTGTTTTACAGATACAGGAACCAATGAAAGAAATTTTCAGGAGCATAAAGCACCAGGTCATCTGAATAGATAAGCCAGAGGTAGCTCTGCATGAGCTGACTCACATAAAATGCAATACAGCTGGATTAGTGTAGGTTCAGCCTTCCTTAGCATTACTGAAGTATCAGAAACGGGTTTCAAACTCAACTTTTTACTTATCATTATGCACTCTGGCCATAAAACAAAGACTTGAATAGGGTATCGTTCCACAACTTTTGTTTTGCCAAACTTCTAATGCACTTGCATGAATCATTTAGCCTTTCCTGGTTCATTTTATAATTTCCTTTTTCCCTGCCTTACAGAATCTGAGATGTCTTTAAAATTGGAAATACATTCTGAAGCGATCAAAGGAACTATAAAATTACAGTGGACAGCTGTATCATTTATTATCAGGTAAAATATTTGACATACACGTAATACTTGTAATCTCTAACTCTTGAACATAACCATTTAATTCATATACTCCAAATTCTTTTAAAAGACCAGCCAGTGCATGTAACAATAGACTCAATCTACAGAACTACTCAGACCTACGTTGAACAATGACATTGAAATTATCATCCTTTTACTTCAATTTACAAATCAAAGGTATTTTGTCCTTAAAAATCTAATTCTTATTGCTGTTGCTACAGTAAAGCATACTCTCAACAGAAGCAAAGTTCTCTTGATTCAGGAATAATTCGATTAAATGAATTAGTCTCCTTATCTTAAATTCAAGGTTCCTGCTGTCTTGAGTTCTCCACTTCAGGATTACAATCCTGAGTGATTTATGCAAATTCTCAAAATTACCCTGCATGATAAATGCTTTCTTTTGGTAGGGGCTCACAAATTGGGTTTTATATGTCAGGAATCAAAATGCAAAAATTGAAACAGGTCAATGTTTTAAATGTGATTGATTTCTTCAAAGGAAATGGGTGACATGATGCATTACTGCAATAAGATACTCATATTTTTGTTATAAATCATAGGCTTCAGGTAGGCCTTTTTCAACTGTATGTCATACAAAACTATCTTGAACTGCTGCAATGGGAATTCTCCATAAAAACTTCCTTTTTCTTTTTTATAATATGTTATTTTTCCCTCAATTTGCTTTGACAGATGGATTTCAGGTGTGACTTATTTTGTAAAAAACACTCAAGTCTAGAAAGTCTAGAAGGTATTATTGGGAATTCACTTTTTTTATCAGTGAGGAAAAAAAGGTACAGTTTGAAATTCTTCACAAATGCTAGCCTATCACTGGTAACACTAAAAAGTGTAATACATGGGTAGATGTTCTTGAATATAAACAATCCTCTTTGCCCCTCCAAACCCCACACTCTCTTACTTTTTTGCCCTATTAATTACGATCAGCAGTCTTTCTGTGCTACAAGTAGTCAGATGGGTATTAAATTCAAACAGTCTGTAAGAATGTGCAAGAGCAGACTCAATCTCTTCACATAAACAGCCCAGAAAGCAAATTCTGAAGCAACATTAAGTAATGACCGAAGTGATTGTTGGTAACCCATCCTGACTTACAGCTCGGTTATCAAAAACCGTAGTAAGAGAACCACAAGGGATAATTCTGTGAAAGAACAACAAAAGGAGTTTGGGGAAGAATGCCCAGCTTGGCAAGTTTATCAACTACTCTCACAGACAGTTATAAAACACAGTATTAAAAATTATATGTTTGCTTTTGTGTCAGCAGAGGAATGTATCTGAAACCATATTAGCTGTGTCCACCAAAACTATTTTGCTATGGTACTAGACTGTTCTGAGCCATTTCAGACTGTGAGTAATCTAGGTGAGTTAAGCAAGTTACGAGGACTGCAGAGCAGTACGGTAGCAGAGGACCTAGGCCCCAATGCTTATATTACCCCATAAGAATTTCCATGTTCACATTAACCTAGATCAATTGTTTATTCAGAACAGCACTGCAACAACATATTCTTCACGTTCTTTTCACATGGTGAAACCTGGTTTTGGTTATTAAACATGACAAATCTTGCCCCCACATCATTCTCATTAATTATGGAAAGCTCCTTTAATAGCTTTTCCTTGCTCTTCTCACCTTAGCAGCTGAAATTGTAGAGATGGTAACTCTTTCCTTTGTATTAGTCTAAGCGTAGCTTGCTGAATATCAGAGGAGAATAGCCAACTTTTGTCATTTGAACAAGGAGCATCAACCAGTACCTATCAGAAAAAAAAAGGAGCAAGTAAGATAATTCATGAAGATATTCACTTTCTGAACACTGTGTGCCAAACATCTACTCTATGTACTTTTGCAAACACTTAGAAGACACTTTTTATTTTCCATTCTAGGAGCAGAAATGATCCAAATACTAGTTAGAGAAGTTTTCATGGAGTTATTGGAGGTGGAGGGGTAGAGGTGGGGCTGGGCAGAGATAAGGAATTACTGCTCCAAATGTACCCTCTCCCTGAATTGAATACCTGTCACTTGCTTCCCTCTTTCCTAATTACACATTATGTAAAGAACACTGCTGCAAGGTATTCAGAATTCACTAGCAAGGCTAAACAGGAAACATCACCTAACGCATGAAGAAACACGCAACAGGCTTTATAAAGTGATTCCTGAGGCTCTGCAAATCCTGTACATGATCTTGGCTCCCCTTGATAGGTCAGATAGCTTTGTGGGGGCCAAAAAAACAGAAAAAAGGGAGCAGCATAGGAAGAAAAAGAAGAATGCAGAAATATCATTTGCTAATAAGTAATAATGTTACCTTGTCATATAATTCAGGCTTAAGATCTCCCATTTGTCTACCATCCAGTTTAGAGACCGTCACTAAGTTAATCAATGGATCCGGGATGAAGGATTCTATTGTCTGTTTCAACCACCTTGACCTCAAATCATCATATTCGTTACAGTGAAACTGACCTTAAAAAATTAAAAATAAGTAAGTAAACATCCTAAAATAAGTCTTTATTATTTTCTGGTTTGGTTTTTTACAAATGCAAGGAGTTACACTGATTTCAGAAGTTCTACTCCTTTGCTGTGACTACCATAGTTTACACCTTATCTGCTTATGTTATTGCACATTTCGTAACACTGCTGAATTTTATAAACCTGAGTAAATTTCAACATGCTCCTACAGAGCAATCCATAAATATTTACTAGCAAATACTTACTGTAGCAATAGACTTCCACAGTAACAAAAAAACCCTTTAAACATGATCCATATCCACACGGTCCAAAGACCAGTGCTAAGTGAGTGCCTTTCTGGGCTTCCTAAGCCACTGCCTAAATGAAGCACACGCTCCTTATTAATTACTTGCCTTTTAAATAAATGAAACAACAGGTTTGTGCATCCTAAGCCGAGCAGATCAACCCCCTAATCATAGGAAATTTAAGCTAGAAGTGTTCTAACAAAAGCCTTTTTAGTTGCACTTACTTTTAACAATGTAGCCAGAGTAGTTACCCTTTCAGAAGGGTGGTACTGCTGTGGCTTGAACCCAGGCCAGAAACACAGCATGGCATTTTTTCGTTAGTCCTGCTTTCCAGTTTAATAAATTTTCTATTTTCATATCTCCATAGGTTGTCCTACACCACGCTTGCCACACACAACACGGTACATCTTACCATTCTTTGAGGTATATTAAGAACCAACTTTCTTACATCTTACATTTTCAGAAACAATTTGGTATCTTCAGAAGCAGCCAGGGGATAAAGGCAGGCTTTTCCCAAACCTTTTGAAAGGGCAAGCCACATTTCATTTACCTCGTTGGCATCACCTCATTAATCTAGAAGAGGGAGGGAGAACCAGCTGAAATCAACAGGTGCAGGTGGTGATAGTAATAGTCTCACCAGGAAGAACATACGGTGCTGTGAACATTTGGAAACAATTACTACCCAGGCAACATACAAACCTGGAAATGGCAATCACAGTTTGCTTTAACTCCCTGGCCTGGAAGAACAGAGCTGCTGCCTGATGTGGCCTTCCGGACACTGTGATTATCTTAGTGCCCTTCTGCAACATCTCGGTGGACTGAGACACAGAGCTTATTAAATACCAGTATAGACCAATTCCTCATCATAAGCTTTCTTCCTCTGCCTAGACCATGCACATTTAACCTGTTACACTCTATTTTACATCAGTACACTTAAACTTACTTACATTATTTGCAGAGCACTGGCCAGAAAGGTAGCAGAGGAAAAAGAAAAAAAAGTACAAGCATTCTAAGATTGCAGCTTACTTACCTCCCTGTGCCAAGTAATCTACACGATTTTAAGTAAGTTCTTG
This sequence comes from Buceros rhinoceros silvestris, assembly GCF_000710305.1. Taxonomy (NCBI): domain Eukaryota; kingdom Metazoa; phylum Chordata; class Aves; order Bucerotiformes; family Bucerotidae; genus Buceros; species Buceros rhinoceros. The sequence continues at coordinate 14,700 of NW_010423444.1, forward strand.
AGAAGTAACAATAAGGGAATGAGTAGAAGAAAAATATAGAGCCATTCCACTTTTGTCTGTCAGTCTGCAGTAACTTGTATTTAAATAACTACTGCGTTGTTTATCCTCTTTAAGGCAAAGAAACCTCATAAAAATCTTACAAAGCAGCATGGAACTACTTTGAGTATAAATTGTTGATTGTTTTTTTGCTCCCAACCCAAACGTTGTACAGAAGACAGGCACAAGTGAAACAGCCCAGGCACAGAGCCAGGGATCAGCTTCTAACAGCACCTCAGTACATTACCTGGATAGGCGCACTGCAGTATAGCTACCGATTTACCCCCTGGTGCAGCACAGAGATCCAAAATGTCTTCACCATCTTTCACTTCTAACGCCAACACTGGCAACAGCGAAGCAGCATTCAGCAGGTAATACTCTTTCAGTTTACCAGCCTGGTGTTTTTGTGCAGGGAATCTCCCAGGATTACTCCTGATGTAACACTTTAACGATGATGGAAGATAGGGCATACTTCCTTGAAAGGCAGGACGATATCCTTCCACGCGCAAGGTGCTCTCCAGTGGAGTGGACTGGCTGAACTTGTTAAGCAGAATGGCGTACTGCCAGCACAATGGGTATGTGAGAACATCTCTAGATCGAAACAAGGAAAAGCTATTTAGTAACCTGGCAAATAAAATGAGCTTTCCATAGCACAGGAAGCCTTTTCTTACAAGTGTCACAATCTCACCATTGGATGATTCTGGTATAATCAAAAAGGAAACATTTTGACTAAATATGTTTAAGAAAACTATTTTAATAGGAAATTAAACCACCATTTCCTCTAATTGCATTTAAAATACTAACTTCTTCTGAAACAAGATGTCCTCTGTTTTTCCTAATTCTTTAACAAATGACTGTAGAAGTTATAAATTATGAAGCACATAATACACTTCCAGACTATATATAAAGTAATTCCCAAAGGACAAAGAACAACTGTAATATTAATTGTAAGTATCACAATGAAAAGAATCACACTGGCTTTGCAATGGTTATTCCAGCAAACATAGTAAAATGTGTTTTTTTACCAGTGTTCTTTTCTAAATTCTTTTTATGTTCTGTGAACACTAGGCCAGAAAAACATAAATAAAAAAAAATAGTGCTTATATGGTAGGAAAAAGATTGTTCATATTTCAGTTCACTTTTTCAGACCCTTCTTACAGGGATCGCTCTCATTTTCTATTTAAATTTCTCTCAGTATTTTTTCATTTAGCCTCAGAAAATACTCCTCATGAATATTCACTGTCTAAAAGGAAAAAAACCACATTGATCCAACTTAAAAGAGTTTTTAAGTTGATTCGGTTAAATTAATACTATATATATATATGCTTTTTTTAAAAAAAACAATGGAGACATGCATTTTACATTACTTTTTAATCCAAAGAGGCTGACCCAAAAGGTTATTCAAAGGAATCACATGGTTTCTAACACTGATCACATAAAATGCTTTTCTATTCAAAGAAACATGGCACTGATCATGGGAGCACTTCTCATGAACGTTAGGTCAAAATCAGCTGGTTTTGTTCAAATCCCTGTTGAAAAGTATATGAGCTAAGCAGTGAACTTCTCCAGAGGGGCCCTTCTGCTGGCTTTCCTATGAGTAACAAACACCAGCTAGCAGGGAAGGGAAGATTTCTTCTCTCAATACTGCAGACAGTTCTTTAGTGGCTGTGCGATCAAGGCCCAAATTAAGTGATAGTCTTTTCTGTACACGTTGTTAATATTAAATTTTTCTAACGAAAGAAATCAGAGGTTGTACTTCTAACATCCTTGTCGCAGTCTCTCAAGATACTACAAAGCTGTAGAAAAAAAAACCCCAGTCATAACAACAGATGTCAAGTATAAAGCGATGCTATTTGGCATGTATTTTTACAAAACAGTCAGCAAACACATAGAATGAAAGTCTTCTTGTAGTGCATACGTATACAGAACATCATGTCCAAAAAAAATCAAGTCAAGGAAAGAACTAAGAAATCCCAAGTTTTAGCCTTCTGCTATTTAACACTTTTATGTTAGTTCTAAACGGAAAATAAGCTGAAACAGTTGTTACAGTTCATCAATCTTTTCAAAGTTATTTTATGACATACTTAAAAAAAATAACAGAACCTCTCCTCTCCATCTCCCCAAAACAACAGACCTGACACTGGTCCATTTATCTCCCAGTTCCGTTGTGTACTGCTTCTCAAAATGATCCAGAACAACTTGACATAACTGCTTTTGAAGTTTTCCTTTTGTTTTATTTTCCAGCTTCAGAGAAAGGAGGAAAAAAGAAAAGCAGCAAAACCAAACACATGAAACCCTCCTAGTTCTCAACAGAATCATTAAAACAACATTTTAGCAACTTAAAACAACTTAGCAATATCAGGATGTTCAAATACCAACGACACGTGATCAAGACATACAGAAATTTCAGAGAACAAATAAGTTAAGCTAACCTACTCTCTTCTTCCTGACCTGTGAAGAGGTCATTCAAAGATTGTTGATAATACTCCTTATCCACTATGCTAATTAAACCTGGGACTCTAATATATCAGGAGCAAAATAAGAAAGGTGTACTTATGACCCTGTGCTATGATCACCTCTGTCAGGATATGCCCACGTGCTTAACTAAAAGCAAAAGATTAATTTGATTCATTGTGGAAGTCAGATGGAGTTGAGCCGCACAGTGCTACAATAACTAATTTATTTCAGGAGTAAGGAAAAAAAATGCTATACTTCTTGGTTCTTGTTTTTAACCTACGAAAAACTGATATTTTATTTGGGGGGAATTTGATTTCTAAGCAAACTTGTGCTATTCAGAGGGAGAACCCCAAAGACAAACTCTGAAGTTTGCTGCCTTTCCCTCCCTAAGGACAAGCAGCAGCCCTCCCCTCCAACCACCCCGCTCTTACCCCTCCTGTTTCCCGCTCCCGCCAAACACCGCTCCTCGCTGGGCAGAAACACCGACAGAAGTCGGAACCTGAAGGAACTGCTAAGCTTCGAGTTACTTCTGTGCTCTCTTGATTTCTTAACTAAACAGCACAGCACAGTTTCTGCGTCTGGCTCTTCTCTCTCTAGCATTAAGCAGTTCCTTGCCGCGGAGGGTCGCACTGCCTCGCTGAAG
>NW_010423444.1:17849-18091 GCF_000710305.1 Buceros rhinoceros silvestris
CGCGAACGGGCACGGCACCGGACGCAAAACTGGGCCGGCGGAGCTTTCGGTACCAAGTCCGAAACTCAGAGATACACGCACTTGTTTACAGAGGGGACTGCAAACGGGACCGGGTTGTGGAGCGGGACCCCGGCACGCGCCCCAAGACCCTACCGAGCTCTTTGTGCAGCTACAAACGCCCCCGGGAGCGTTGAAACACCGCAGACAACCACAGCCACCGCTTCAAACTGAGAAGCTTCGCG
>NW_010423445.1:0-2048 GCF_000710305.1 Buceros rhinoceros silvestris
TAAAAATATTATATATATATGGATGGAATTACAATTGGACTGAGAATTTTAATTCAGCAGTTCCTCACTTTCATGTTTCTCACAATTTTAAGGATATTTCTCCATTTGCTTTTTGAAGGCAGTGTAAGTATAGCGCAACATTTACAGTATTTTGGGAAGAGAGTGACATCTAGGGGCAGGAAATACATCCTATTTTTCATATTTATCTCTTTTTTTTTTTTTGTAGCGAAAAGGTCTTTTAGTTGCATGCCTATGTCATGACCTGGATCACCGAGGTTACAGCAACAGCTATCTTCAGAAATTTGATCACCCCTTAGCTGCTCTCTATTCCACATCGACAATGGAACAGCACCACTTCTCGCAGACTGTGTCCATCCTGCAGGTAGGATTATTGAAATTGTATCTTCTGTGCAGTAGAGTCCAGTGGTGGAAATAGGAGTCACATCATTACACAGTAGATTTTCTGTAGCATGCTTTATTTAATTTCTCCATGGTAGTACTCATTTAGTAGAGTGGAAGATTTATTACAGCAAGCCGGGTTCCACGATTAGCAACCCAGACATTCCCAAAATCTTGATGTTATAAAAAATACTGTGTATTTGAAGGTCTTTGCTTTTGGTCTTGCTTTGGAGTTTTTAGCTTCTGGGTCAATGAGGTTTTTTCCTATGACCATATGGAATAGGAACTTTGAAAATGAAAAATCAGCTTTGTGCTTAGACGTTTCTGGCATAACATGCTTCAACAAAGTCTTCAACCATCTTGAAACTCTGACTGAAAACACAGTACTGGTAAACGTTTGCATGGGAAGCTTGAAAACCTGCTGTAATAAACTCCATGAACCTTAAATGTGTGGCATGAAAGAGGAAATGTTAATTTTGCAAGCATGACAAGTTTGAACTTGTTTCGTTATGTTATCATGTGCTTTTCTGTTATTCAGCGATTTGAAATTAAAAAAAAAAACTGAGTAAGGTAACATGAAAAAGAGTACTTAATATGAGGTAATGTGTCTGTGTGTTTAATGAATAGAAAACTACAAGAAAGCATGCAGACACATTTTGGGAAATCCAAGTGTGCTACTGACACACAGATATTGTCTTGTCGGACATTTTTCCATGCTCAGTTGGAAGAGAGAGAACTCTCACCTATGAAATCACTGCCAGTCCATGACATACTTGTACTTACTAATTTCAGTTTACCGTGCACATGCCCAATGCACAGTCTTACCATGCTACTGTGCCACTAATTCATTGTTAACTTTTCTTTTTTTCTGGTCTTTCAGGGGGAAGATAAATATTTTCTTAAATACCTAATCACCTTTTAGGAAAAAATACTTATTCTGTATTGTATTCAGAAGCACATCTTGTGATTATGGTTTTAGATATAATATGCATTTCATCAGAGAATGGAAGCTTTATCTCTGAATGCTCCTCCATGTAGGAGGCTGTAATTGAATCCTTCAGTGGTGGTATGGCATTAGATCTTTAGTATTCGTTCGTCATGTAAGTTTGTGCACAGTGAGCAAGTTCCTCAGTCATTAACACTTCTCTATCCCACTGGCTACATGAAGCAGACTTCAGTCATTCTTCAAAATCCATTTTGCATTTTTCCTTCAGAAATGTTGTAATCAGTGAAAGTCCCATTTGCCAAGAAGGCAGAGAACCCTTCTCCATCCCTGCTACCTCCTAGCTTTGGCTGTCAGTGTGAGTGAGAAAGGGGAGTTGGCTGGTCAAGGCTGTGGAGTGGATTCAGACACTGGCTACCCAAGTCCCCCCTGTGTGGTGATTAGCAGCAAAGGTAGATTAGAGAAGCCTTTTGGACATGCTGTCATTCACTGGAATCAAAAAGCGTTACTGAATTCCTGGACCATTACAACCAACTGACCAAACCCTTTAGGTTTTCTCTCAATGAGTTTTAATTTTATGCTAGTAACCTGAAGTACTTTTCACTGTTTGAAACTTCATATCTGCTTTGCTCATCTGCCTGCAGCTCTAGTGTACACCATACTTATGAATACAGAGGATTCCATTCACTAGCTTTAGCTCAGCAGG
>NW_010423445.1:2125-32724 GCF_000710305.1 Buceros rhinoceros silvestris
GAAAAGAATAAAATCTTAGGAGCTCTACTTTGTATGTACTACTCCAAAGCCTAAGTGACATGCTCGGAAATGACAGCTTTGGTCAGTGCTTAACAGAATCCGTTCTTTTCTAGTAGCATGAACAGGAGCTGTCACAGTGGTCTTTCTGACAGTGCAGCTTCTAAAGCCGAAAGAATAGAATCTAGAATAATTTAAATATTAGTACAAGTAGCCTGGTCACATGGAATAGGCAGTAAAGTTGGGGAGGAAAGTGTCCCCAGATCCCTTAATCATTAAAATCAGTAGTAGTTATTTCCTGCTCCCAAAGTGTTGATGATGGGTTAAAATGTTCTCAACCTTTTTTTAAACATCATGTTCTGTGACTTAGGAGACAGTAAAAGGAGCATTGACACGTACAAGGATTGTATTTTCTATTCATTATTCACAATAAATCTACTTGTCCAAGTAAATATGTTGGAAAATGACGTTTATGTTCCGGATGGTGAGAGAAACCAAGCCTATTTGTACCACAGAGGATTTATTTTGAACAAATTATGTAAATGCTTGACAAAAGTCAGGGAAACTTTTTATGAGGTTCAGCCCAAATGCCAATTAAATGTCAAAACACATCTGCATTTGATATCTTTTAATAATATTTTCTATTTGTGAATGTGCAGACCTTGACATGGCTGGATTGTTCTTCCTTATTTTTCTCTGTTTCCTCTCAACAGTAGGAAGACTTTTGACAAGCTGTTTTCCAAATCTTAGAGACAGCAAATAGTGTTGACTTTTGAAAATGTGATAGAGCTTCATGAGTGATCACAGTACGTGGATATTGTCAGTTAGATGTTCAATAGTACATAGTGGAAATTGAAAAGAAATGACAGTGGCGTGTTGCCAGAGCCCCCATAATGGAAACCAGTGTCTTTAGTTTATGAGTCAGTCAACTCATGGTTGAACAAAGCAGCTTTTTCCCCTAGATGTTCATATACATTAAAATACTGTAATTAACTTTATTTCTGTAGAGAAAATAGTATCAGTAAATGCGGCAGTTTCGGGCACATTTAGTTTGGAACACTATGAAAACAAAATAATTTTAGTACTTTAATTTGGATATTTCCTTATCCATATTATGTATTATGGAGTATCAAAATTGTACTTCAGAGTGAATCAGACACTCAGTTTACTTACTTGGCAATGCAGTACTCTGGATCAGGACTGGATCACAACTTCCTAGGCTAATACTGTTTAAAGTGCTGTGTTTGTAGTGCTTATAAACTGGAGAAGAAAAAGCTAGCATTTTCATCTATTAATACCTTTAGGCTTCAGAAGGAGCAGTACCAAAACCAAGTCAGAGGCTTAGTCGTAGGTTTCATGACAGTATTTAAAAAGGAAATACAAAAATGGGAATTGCAGTCTGTCAACATTTGAATTTGCAACGAAAATTGTCACTGGGCTGTAAAACCATGTAACCTGTCTGGTGAAGTAAAGACTGAAATCATCTCAGAATTAGAGCTTGTGCTTTTTATTGTGTTTTTACTTTTTCATAGCTGGAAGGGCACAATGTCTTCTCCAATCTGAGCTCCAGCGAATATGAGCAAGTACTTGAGATCATCCGGAAAGCCATTATTGCCACAGACCTTGCCCTGTATTTTGGAAATAGAAAACAGCTTGAAGAGCTGCATCAGACGGGAGGGTTAAACCTCAAGAACCAAGCACACAGGTAAAGCAGCAAACCAGTATTAGTCCACTATGGCATTAGTCCTAGAAAGAAAAAAAACTATTTCTGCAAAAAAATTTCTGTGTACACAGTAATCTTCTTACATACGAGATTTCTAAGACCAGCTGTGTGTAAAATTCCAACTATGTAACAGCAATTTCCAGTGTTTTGTACTTGCATGTCACTGCCTTTAGATGTTACCTGCACAGTTCAGTGACAGATCATCTGCAGAGGAAAGCTAGTGCACAGGCAGTTAGGTGATAGGGAAAAAGGCACGCTGCAGTAATTACTTAGTTTTATTTTTATGTCAACATTTTTATTATTCTGTCAGCAGGCTTTTTTTGGAAAGAATTCAGATCAGATCTCAACCTTTGTGAATTAAGATAGTTCTAAGCTTTAAAAATACACAAGTGCGTATATTCATATTCATGTATACCTGATTCCCTTTGTCCACATAAGCAACACATAGTGCAGCCTGGGTGAGAGGTGTGTCTCATAACAGGTTTCATTAAAAGTGCTTGTGCAGCCCTTCAGGGCTTCTTTATTGGAAGGTGGATCCTGTCGTTAATCTAATGCAGGCAAAAATTAGAAAGATAATACAGGGAAATACTGAGTCGTGATTCTGATTTCTTTTCAGACAGAACTTTGGCACTTGGGTCTTCTTTCTGAGGGGTTTTACATGGTTTTTTGTCATATAATTTGAATAGTTCATTACAAGACTGTAGGAAGGGCATTTTTAAAAAGCTTATTTCCCAGTGTGGAACTGAAGCTTATCAGACTTGAATAAATCTCAACATCTTAAAAAGACAAAGATATAGTAGCTTCTGATACTCTCAGAATGTTATTTACCAGATATCTTGAATTTAGGGTTTATAAAATTTAAATAGGTTCACAACTATTAAGTGTGTGATTGAATACTCTATTAATGTTTTTTTTTTTAACTGTACCTGACCTCAGAGCATTTTCAGTGCAAAGCTATGTGCCTGAAGATAGGACATCAGTTTGTAACATGGCTAAAAGAATGGCTAAAGAATGGCTAAAGAATGCAGGACTTCTAGTTGGTATTTGCATATGCAGTGGAATGCTAAATTTGGCCCTTACGTGACTGAATCCTCTTTCTTAACTCTGCAGAATGGTGTTTTGTTATCTATCTATTGACTATATTGTGTTTTTCCTTGGTATATTTGTCTGTTAGTATACTTTTAATGACTGCCATCAAACTGGCATGCAAGTTAGTGGGTTGTATGCTTTTTAAATGGAATAGGCATTATTGGCAAATATGCAGGTGACCGTAAATGTCATCTTAAATTCTTCATTGGGTGGAGAACACGTGAATTCATTCATTAATTTGTCATTTGACTTTATAAAACTTTGATTTATAAACCATAGATTTGGGTGGTAGACGAGTGCTAGAAGACTATTTAAGATCTTCTTGTGTTTCTTACTCTCACAATGATTGTAATCCTATTGATGCCGTTCTGTTATTCTGTTATTCTTCTGTTATTCAAAGAGGTTCTTACATGTAGGATTCTTGTTCTGTCAAGGTCAGAATTCATTCCAAAAAGCAATGACAGAGTACCTTGAGATAGACTCAGAACTATTTTTTCCTCTTTTGGGAGGCATGTGTTCTCTCTAAAGAACAAAAAGAAATTAAGCAACAGATTATGCCATCTTTCTTTTTATAGACTTGTACTGTATTTTCAGAAAATTAGGGAGGGGCATGTGAGTGTTTAAACAGGCAGGCTGCCTTGTGTACTTTCTATAATTGTGCAGAGGTTGGCCAGTGAATTCTGGTTGCAAACAGTGCAGGGAGTACTGTAGGGAACACGATATACGGTTTTCCTGATGTCCTACCAATGAAACATAAACAAGTGTGGAAGAAACAAGCAAGGTGGGAGAAATTTTGCAGTATATACACTTTACTACTAATTGAACTGAAGGGCAAATAAAAAGTTTGCAGTGTGATCATTAATTCTTTACCAAACTTACAATTGAATGTTATTTTATTTTAGAGACAGAGTGATTGGTCTGATGATGACGGCTTGTGATTTGTGTTCTGTAACAAAGTTGTGGCCAGTTACCAGGCTGACAGCCAATGATATATATGCGGAGTTCTGGGCTGAGGTATGTGTGTTGCTTTTGTGTACTCTCTTTATAAATGGAAATAACCAGGAAGAAAAAAAAAACAACCATAAGTATTTTTCAGTCAATATCTTAGCATGTGTATTTTGAAGAGTGTTCGTTGGTGCATGCACATCTTTTGTTGTTAACTCTGAAGCTATTTAAAGAGCTAACTTAGCTTCCTAATTTTCAGGCAGCGTTTTTTCTCTCTGCCAAGGATGAATTTAGAAAGTATGACCTAACATAAAGTGACCAAACAGCAAAATGCAGAAGAAAACCTGTAAGGTTTTTTGAGTCACTATCTGTAGTTTTCTGACAGATCTATTTGTATTTTAGAAATGCAAAATATAAAACCAGCTTCCTGGTCAGCTGTCTTGAAACACACTTATAAAGCTGTAGTATGAATCCAGGAAATGCTGAAGTGAATATGACAAACCTTAAATTTGTTCTGAGCCCACTATTTGAATCTTCTTCGTGAATCAGCTCAACAACTGGGTCTTAGAGAGAGATGATTTTTTTAATATACTGAAAGTTAGTCCACAGTAAAGATGTGCTGAGAATTGAAACAAGGCATTGAGCTGTGCTGTTGTAGCCATGTTCACAAATAAAGATGCAATCACACATGGCTTATGCTGAGGAGTAAATGTTCTAATTGTTTAAATTTTCAAGTGGAGGTGACTACTTTAGGGTTAAGGAATAAATTCTGGGAGTGTTGCATGGAGTTGAGAAGATACGCTGTATTTTCAGAATGACTTGTATATGTGTATGATAAAGTGGTGGTCTTTTCTGTTATGTGCCGTGTGGAAGTCTGCAGAATTCAGTGGACTTATTACTGTTTTACACAGCTGTGAAATGGAAATCAGGCCCACAGAATTGATGTAGCATGCATATAGTATGGAGATTTTTGTCTGGCCTGTTGCATGTTTGTTATAAAACTCGAGATGTGCATGGATTGTGGGTGTTTTTGTATTCATGTCTTCTCATTCTCTTAATTGCAAACTGCTCAGGCTACAATAACATATTTGAAAAATGCAGATTGTATAACCTCAAAGATCTACTTCAGTACTCACTTTCTAAAATGTCAGCACTGGAAAGTGAGTTTTCTTATGAGTGATATAATGGAGGTGTAATGTTGCTGTGCCTCACTGATGACAGATGCAGCTTTTTTGCCTACAACTCAAAAGACTTTTAAATGCAAATCTTGTGAACTCAGTGGAGAAGGAAGAATCAAACTCATTTTTCCTACTTGACAGTAGTCTATAATTCCATCTTTACATAATTTAGCCTGCCCAGGCTTTGACCTGTTTTGTAATCTGAGGATGACTTAATAAAAGTGGATCTTGTTATATTGCTACTTTGTGGAGCAATTTTAAATTGGAGGTTACTGGTATTTTTTTTATACTGGTAAATTACAGGTCGCTGTAAATGAGTGTTTTACTGAATGTTCTTTAAGAAGAAGTTACTTGATATATGGCAAGGGTTGGATATGTTGTGATCCAGCCACAGGTCTAAACACTTCTGGAAATTGAAAAAATGAAGACGCATGTGGAGAAAATCCTGGGAAAGCTAAACCAGTAGAAAGTTTAGATTGTATTTCACAGCAGAAGTTGTTACTCAATTGGGAAAAAAGTTAAACTCTAGGAAAGTATGTCTGACTAGATTGAATGGTTATGTTACAGTTATAAAAGTAGGATAGAATGTTGCTTTGAATTACTACTTGAGTTTATAATCTTATCGTGTTGATTGATTTAAGCAGAGTGTTTTTTGTAATATTTCTTCTTTGTGTAATCATTAATGTCTACATTTAGCCCGTATCCGGGGCTAAACTATTGCAGTTGCTCTATTACCTGATGATCCCTCCCCAGTCAAGAATTGGGATCAGGAAAATGAGAGAAGACCCACTAGCTGTAATGACAATGGATTTAATGAAACAGCCAAACTAATACCAAAGCCAATATAAAGTATATAAAGTTATACTCAGCCCAGCTAATGTACAGTGGTCACAACAACCAGGAAAGCAGTGCTCAGGAGAAGAAAGAGGAGCAGATTCAGAAGGAGCAAAACCCCAAGCAGAAGACACCTCTCCCCTCTTCAGCAAACTTCCCCCTTTATGCTGAACATGACGTTTATGGTCTGGGATACACCTGTGAGCCAACTCAGGTCAGCTGCCCTGGCTGACTCTGAACTGCTCATCACCTGCGGAGCATGGCTCGCCTGTGGTTCTATCCCTGCGAAAGTGGGACAATTAACTAAAACAGCAATTTAGAATAGGTTGCAGCAGTTTTGTGGTATGTCACGCTGATCTTTTTTTCATTGAATGAAGCTCAGTATAGCTAGTGTTTCAGCTAAGATCCACCTTGTTATTACTCAGCATGAAGCTTTCCCACAGTGCTACAACACAAGCAAAATAATACTTTTGCTGATCAGTTATATAGGATTACAACCTTGTATAAGATTTGTCTGTTGTGTGTTTTTTTGTGAGATATGAGACACTAGACACTTGTTAAATCCTTTCTGCAGTATTTTTTTTGTGAGATTTATAAGCCCCCTTTTTTAGCCATACTGCAAATACAACACAAACTTCTTTGCTTAAAATTTCAACTTTAACTTTCTAATCATGATCATATCTATGAGGATATAAACAGTGTTTTTTACATCAGCGTATCGTATATGTGTTTGTGCATTCTAGTGCATGCATTCCATCTAATCATAATACTTTTTTTGCTGTGAGGTTGGTCAACAATTGTCACAGGTTGTGGCTTCTCCATCATCGGAGGTACTCAAAACCTGACTGAACACAGCCCTGGATCATCTGCTGTAGCTGATCTTGCTGGGGTAGTTGTATGGGATAGATTAGATGATCTCAAGAGGTCCCTTCCAACCCAGACCATTCTGTGATACCTTTTTCTTTCAAGGTCAGATGGTCAACATAAACCTGAGCTTTGTTCAGTTTTGGTATAATCAGTCAGAGGCTGGATAGCTTTCTCAAAGCTCTGACTTCAAATGTTTTTCAGGCACTCAATGTTATGTTAGTCAAAGAGCTTAAAAAAATGATGCTAAATGGTTTAGTGTTGAGTTTCTTATCACTGAGACTATAGTAGGAGACAGTTTTCTGTTGTATATTACATATGTCTTTGGATATGCTGCATCTTTCTCATTATGGGGGATATTGTCTTTAAAGAAGGCTGTTTGACAGGCAGCTTCTTCAAAGAAGCTGGTCAAAAAGACTGGGCTCTTGTCAAAGAGGGCACGTTGTAAATTCATCTATTTTACTCAGCTTTTCTTTGGATGGGTGAGTTGTGTTCTATTGGTCATTGTATTATAGTGCTTTAGACAAGTGATGTTTTGAATAATGTGACTAACTATGAATATAATTAACTGATTTATTTGATTTTATTCTTCCAGTTCCTTCTTATTATGGAGACACCTTTGGAAACAAGGAAAATGTGTGTACATTGACTAAAAAACTTATTTTTCAGGGTCTGCTATTTATATTATCATTTAGGTGAATGTACAAAATGGGTCTCTCCTTTGACAGTTTTCTGAGATTGCCTTAGACTTATACCACGCATTATTTTATATTCTGGATTTTTAGATTGAAATACAATAGAAGATGGAAAGTATTTCAGATATCAGTAGTTTTTGGTTTTTGTTTTCCTAATCTCTCTCTCTCTCTGGTTTTCTCCAGGGGGATGAAATGAAGAAAACAGGTATTCAACCAATTCCTATGATGGACAGAGATAAGAAGGATGAAGTTCCTCAGGGTCAGGTATGAACTGTCTCAGTAAAATGATAAGTGTTTACATGTATGGAAAAAACATTTTATATGTTAATGAACATTGCATTTGATGTTAGGGTATGTGAGCTACTGAGTTCTGCGTGCACGATGGTTTATTTTTTTAAGCAGCGGTGGAAAACTCGTTTTCAGATGTTTACTTAACAGCAAAGGGCATAGTGTCGTTTGTCACCTGTTCCATTCTTTGTACTTGTAACTCTAGCTAAACCTGCAATCACCTATGATTCTGAGAAGCGTTAGTAACACTTTTTCAATTCAGTAAATGGTTATTTCAGCCCTTAGTTTAAAAGTTTCACTATTCTATCCTGAATGCAAAGTGAAATTCATCACCTTTCCTGGTTAAAATATGCAGGTTCAGATTTCAAAATATTTGTGATTTTAGACTGATATTCTTCACTAGGTTTTTTTTATAACTACAATCACTGCTTTTTTACATAGCTAAAATAATAATAATAAAAAAACCATTATGAAGAATTTGTTGAGAATAAACAATAAAAAGTATATTTTGAAGATCCTCAACTGTCTGTTTTTCAGAGTCTTTGGTATCGATTTTCCTGTGCATAAATGTGCAGACTTGACTGCTTTTTTATGCTTTCCTTGGGGAAAATTGGTGTTTTGTAAACTCAGATTTGAGGAGAAAAAGGTCTTTGAACTAAGTTTTTTGTGTAAATGAAAAAGGTAGCTTTTCCTTTACCTGATCAGAGAAGAACAAATGTAAATTTGTCTGTTGTCCATTCGTATACATATATTTATCTGTGCACGGCTGCTTTTTTTATTTCAATGGCTTCTGATGCACTAGTTAGCACTTACAAAGCATTTAATGAACTCTGAAATAAACAATGATATTTAAAATAAATTATAAATGAGAAAGTATCACAAAATCAGTGTAGATTAATTTCTTGGTAAGCAAGACTATGGAAATTTTTATGTTCTGACACTTTACTCCACATGGTCTATGAAATTTTAGCATAAAAACTATTACCTTCACTATAGTAAGTTAATTTACTAAATTTCTTTAGTATAAGCCTAAAAAGAGAAAAAACACTTTTCTGCATTTGGTTTATTTTTCCACACAGTCTATTAGTTATCTCTAAATATCTTGAAAAGTACACAGTATTATACTAAGCAGTCATCTTGGCATTTGTGAAAGAACTGTTAATGGGGTGAGAGCACAGAGCTAAGAAATAAGATTTTTTTTTTTCTCTCTTTAAAACAAACTAAGTATTGTTCCAGGTACTGTCTTCATCAGGTTCTTTTATACTTTGTGCTCTGTTTCATGGTCCTTAATAGTGTAATAGTAAAATATTAAGCAAAATAGAACGTTAAAAGCAAACTTCAGTAGTATTGTTGTAGCTGCTGTATCTTTCAACAACATTACAGCAAAATGTGAGATTTAGGACATATAGACTTCTGTGGAAGTAAGGATTCCTGCATTCCTGTAGAGACTGGAGAATTTAATAAAGCATTATGATCCATTTCCTTGGGCTCTAACAAAAAGAATTAATGGCTATTTTTATGTGGATTTGTGTTAAAGCATTAATATCTTATTTAAATGATGATGTTTAGGAAATGAGGATTTGCATAAACATGTCACCTTTGAAAAAACCTATTTCTGCCTCAAGTACTCATCTTTGATGAGAATAGCTTGTACTTAGGTATTCCTCTCACTTGGGTGGCTGAGTCAGTTGGTCTCTGTTGAGGTTTACATCCTTTGCAGCGCGTGTTAAGCTCTCTGAGTTTGAAGTCTTCTACTGTGGAGCCTGCACTGAGGATTTGTTCCTTACTCAGCAATGATTCTGGCACTCCCTTTTCTGCCCCTCCTTTTGGAACCTGTGAAAAAACCAGAAATGCCAAAATTGCGCAGTGACCTGAAAGCCCTTTCAATAGGCAAGTCAGGCCAACTGAGTAATGAGGGGGGAAAGAAGCAACAGTTTATGTTCTTCACCTATTCAAATCTTATTACTGAAAAAATGTTTTCAAGTTGAAAACAAAAGGTTTACTCTTATGCAGCAAGGATTAAATTGTTAAGGTTGATTTCTTACCTCTAGTCACAGCATTAAAGGTCCAGCTCTTAAAACTAGCACTATGTTTAGGATGCACAGTTGAAAAGACAGAAACAAAAAGATATTTTCCAGTTCCTCTTGCTTATGCATCTTTAGGACATAAGTACACTGCCTTTCCTGCAGTGACTTTAATACTTTGCTCACACCTAAGTGAACTCGAGGCTTTCTGTCTAGCCACAGCAATACGAAAAGTGATCTGGAATAATTTATTCAGATAATCTGAACATTTTACAAACAGGATTTGCATGAGTTTGCTCTGGTCAGAAATGGAAACTCTTGCAAAGGAATGTTTTTGATTAGCTTGACTTTATTCAAAACCTAAATCCATTGAGCCTTTTAGGATTTTTTTCTCTTTGATTGATATACATTTTAACTTAAGAACTTTCAGGATCTTAAAGCACACTTTTTATCCTAAATACTGGGGTTCCAAAGAGAAGGTTGTTCAGAATATATTGCAGATGAATTTAGTTTAGTTCAAATTTTTTGTGTTTTGCAATGGCAACACACTTCTCATTGAACCCAAAGGTCTACAGTGTGACTGTACCTCAGGTCCCATTTTAATTTTTGATAGCTATGGAGTAATCTGCTATTTTCCAGTGAAATAAAAGTCCCCCTTAAAAACAAACAAACAAGAAAATCAGAAGAAAGGAAAAAAACCTGCACCATGCAAAACAGAAACTTTTTGTTGATGAGCAGGCATCGCAGCTGTAGCCTTGCCTTCTCACCAGCTGCAGTTTCTTTTTATTGGTTACTTCATCTTAAGTTGATGGGTTCTCAGGTCAGAAAATGTACCTTACAGTTTTTTAAAGTACAGAATGGACTTGGTTACACAGCAGTAAGGGAGGAATCTCTGTATTGATGGAGGTGAGAACAAAAGTAGCTTTTCAATTTCTGAATAAGGGCCAATGTTTAGACTTAGAAAGAGACTTACTATCAAATGCTTTGGTCATGGGACAGTACATTGTATTTCACTAAAAGTAATTTAAACACTCTGCCCAAAGAAAGGGATCTTAGTGCACGGATTTAACTATCATGAGAGTCTGTGATAAAATGAGTGGTGTGGTAACAGATCAGAATTTATCTTGACATCCTTGCTATTATATAAGTAGCATTTTCTATAAATTGCCTTGTGTCATGACAATTCAGCTGTGACATGGTAGCTGTCATAGGTCCCCTAAGTCTGTATGAATCAGATATCATTAAAAAGGTGCTCTAAATAGATTGATATGATAATGGTAAAAATCTATCACTGAACAGCATACATGAAAAGAAATTGCTAACCAATTGTTGATCACAGTGCACACCTTTTAGAAACTTTCCAAAGGTGCAAAGCCCCTAGGCATCTCAGGTAAATTGAGCTATGGAATACATACTCTGGAGGATATCAGAACAATCCAGAATCTGACCATATTTTGGCAATGATGCACAACTTTCCTTTTTTTTTTTTTTTAAAAAAAAAAATTTAATCACAAGAATAATGGTGCAGATGGCAGAGCCATTTCTGCAAACTGCTTCCTGCCACTGCTGACACCAAAAAGCCAGATTCTGTGCAAATCAATTGAATCTACTGAATAATGAAAGGCCAGTATAAAATCCTATCTAGAAGCCATAAAATCCTAAGAAGAAGCCATATTAGTCATAAAAGAGAAGCACATAAGCAACTTGTAATTGCCAGAGTTCACTGTTACTGTTTCATTTTAAAGTATTCGGATATTAAGAGAAGATGCAGAAATATGAAGTACTAACATAAGTAGCAATTAAGTAGTCAACTGTTTTGAGCTAGTTAACTATTAACTTTCAGTGCTGTAATTTGGCAACGTTTAACTGGTTTTTTGCGGTGCTGTTTTTCATAGATTGGGTTCTACAATGCTGTAGCCATCCCATGTTACACCACACTTGCACAGATCTTTCCTCCAACTGGGCCACTACTCCGAGCATGCAGGTGAGTAAATGGGCAAGTTTTTGCCCAATGTATAGCTTGGTTAAAGAAAAAGCAAACATGCTTTGCAAGTTTGTTGGGAAATACAGACTTATTTTTAGAATTTGCTTGCAGGTTAACGTGGATACACACCTTGCATTAATCTGTGCTCTAGAAAACCAGAGGCAATAAGTACAGTCTGGGACTATCCAATGCAGATCTACAGATGCAGCTGATTAAAAGGGTTGACGCCAAAAGCATTTAGAAACAGGTTCAGTGCTTATATCCCTCTCTAGTCTGGTTCAGTGCAATTTCCCTCTGTGCCCTTTCTACTTCAGCGTGGTTCTCACAACTAAGATTGGCTAGACTTCCATTTCATTTAAAAAATGTGGTTTTGGCATGTAGTTTTATATCTCGTTAGAACATTTTTATTAAAAAGCAGGAAAAGAAAGATCCCCAGAATATCCAGTAATTGGGAGCATAAGTGTAGTACCACTGGGATGTGGGAGAGGCAAATGTAACTTTGTCCTATCAATCAGTTGGGATGTAGCTTGGGATCTTCTAGAGGAGAGGCAAGGGTCCTTAACCAATTGGCTGCTGCTACCCTGGAATGATGGTGGATCTCTGTCCAATAGTTACAATCTTCCCTGACAAAACTGCTGTTGAAACCAGTATGCTTCAAGAAAATATTTCAGTTTCAGGCTAGTAAGTATTCTCTAAAGAAAAATGGTTCATAAAACCCCAGCAATCTTTGGTCATATCCAGGGATAAGAGGCCTGTTTTTCTGTGCTGCTATTGGCACCTCTCTTTTAATATATCCTTTTTTTTTCTCTTGTGTTCTTTAAACGCTAGCTTTCGTTGAACTTTTTCTTTGTCCTACATGGCAGATCTACCTACTCGTCTATTTTCCTGATCTTGTGCACTGAATGATCTATGTGAATTAACAGAAGGGTGCCCACTGTATACAAAATTCCATGAAATCTAACAGAGTCGTTAATAAAAAAAACATTCATTTGCACCCAAACATTATTTCATATAACAATGATAAGAACGTGTAGGTCTGTACGAGTGGGATGGCGAAAATGAAAGCCAGTGAGTATCTAGGAGCCGTCATTAACAGTCGGCTGTGCATGGCTGTACAACCCTTAAATCAAGATGGAGGGAATATTAGGTTGGATTAGAGACTATACTTCTGTAGTTATTACATTAATGGGGCTACAGCTGGAGTCCCATTTAGCGTCTGTGTTTTAGGAAGAGTAAAGACACTAGCAAATAAGAGAAGATAAAGAAAGCGCTCAAGAAATGTTTTGGATCTTAGCAGTGAGAGACTAAAAAACCCTGACATATTATATTTAGCATTATGAAGGTCTACATGCAGCTTGCTGTATACTTTTTAAAAGAGAGAGGTAAAAGGGTTGCAGGTCTGAGGCAGAGTTACTGTGATGAAATTGCCAAGGTCTGTCTTTTCAGGCGGTCAGGCTAGGTATCCTTATAGTAGTGTCTTTTGTCCTTAGAAGCCATGAAAGTAACGTCTGGTAAATAATAGGCAGTAATTTGTTACCCTAAATTGAGTATATGTGGAAGTATTAATAAGTGCATATTTTAGTGGTTCCATCAGTTACAGTATAGCATTAAACTCTTCTCTAGTTTCAAAATGCTGTGGACTGTGTTACTATCATAATGGTATCAAAGTCCAAATCCTGTTTTGGAATTTGGAGTTGCATTGTGGGGTAGGAACGTGTACTGCCTCAGCTGTGTTGACCTAATGTATATGTGTTGATAGTTTGATTATAGATAATTGAATAATGTGTACTCTGACAAATAAAGAGGAGTTGCTTTCAGTGTGAAATCAGAGAACGTGAAGTCAACTACAGAACCGCTTGTAATCCTTTCAGTCTTTACAAGGTTGAGAGCCATCCAGCTGCTTTTACTGAGAGGTAGTCTGAGATCTTGGAAATTTATTTATTTATTTATTTATTTATTTCACTTTGTAATCCGTCCTTGAAGGCATGTTGCTTCAGCTGTATGGATGGCTGAAAGCTAAATGTCTGTTATTCAATGCGTGTAACTAGAATGCAGTTCTTTGTGTAACCATGTTTACAGTCAGGAAGAGTTTTATACTGTTTACATGGACTAAACAGCATCAACTATAATACCCACCGTTAGAAAGGCAGTGGTAGTTACCATGAGTGTTTCCAGTTACATGTTTTTACTCAAGCTAACAAGTGTTGTCACAGTGAAAATTTTTATTTCTTTTGTATTAGTCATTTGTCAGCATCTGGGCATACTTTTACTCCCCAAATCATTAAATATATGCAGAGTCTGTATGATTAATAAAGTAACTTCAGCACTGGATGTCAGGAAAGTTTCGTTACTAGCACAAGCAAATGGGAGGTCTTAAGTATGGGTTTGTATTTACTGTAGAACCATTTGCATAAGCCTGCCAATGCATTTGGTAAGAAGTTCGCATTGTTATTCCACTTACTGGGAACTGAGGTTTAGAAAGGCTAGGCTGAGTGCTTAGCCTTTCTTAGACTGCACAGCAGAGTTCTGGGAAGACCCCTATCTTTTGATTTCCAGCCACATGGATATCCAAATAACTCTTACTTGCAAAAGTGACTTGTAATACTTGATGGCTGATCTTTCAGTACTCAGCTGAGAAGATAGAAAGTTGAATTGTACAGTATCAAGCACCCATATACATATGTGTTCTACATGAAAGATTCTCCATGATTCTGAAGATCAAGCATGAACATCTTTTCAAGAGTAGGTTCCTCTGCAAAAGGTGTGGTGTCTGAAGTAAAAGCAATTAGACTCTTGGCAGAGATTAAATGATTTTTTTCCTATTCTAGAAATTATGTTTGTTGTTGGAATTCCATTTGTAGTTATAATATTTACACTTCTGAAAGCTACACTGGGACAGTCTCCAGACTGGGCATGGCTCTGCAGAGACACAGCTCCCTACCTTGCTCTTGTGCATTCTTTAATTTAGATTGTACTTATGCAGAACTGGGGCGTAGATGTGTGGATGGGGTTTAAGATCTCCATAAGACTGAAGGGTTTCCTGAAAATACACACTATAGCATAAAGTCTTCGGAGGAGCAGTTTGATAGTTTTAGCTTAGCCTTGAGATTATCCTCCGCTGTCTGTTTGAGGGGGATGAGGAGAAGTATTGAGAGTTCAGACTAGGAGATGGAGAGCAGAGAATCAAGAACAGAGATCTAACTTCAAGTCGCCAATTACTAAAGAGTATGTTATTGCAGGGTTTAGGTTACTCCGGAGTGTTTCAAATAGCTCATTTTGTGCTACGTTTTTTCTACTTTTATTTTTGATAGGTGATATTCCTCTCGGTGCAATGAGAGGAATACAGCTTCGTTCTTGTTTGGTATTGCCTCAGCTGCTGACTAAACCGATTTTGATATCACCACTTCACCAGCAGTATTTGTTCTTGGAATGCAGTGTTTAAGCTGCTGCGTCCTTGAGTTGTTTGGAACACGGGCAACAGCTGCAAATAATAGCAGTAGAAGCAGCCAAGGCAGCATGTCAACATCAAGGTTTTTATTTTGAGAGCCTCTGGGCATTTATTCCAGACATGCAGGAGCCAGGGCTTCATCGGGAGCACAAAGGCAAATGAATCTTATTATATACATTTTTATTTTTTTAAAATAGGAGTCACTGATTTCCCTGAGGTAAGGTAGCAGCTAAGAATGTAAAAGGCTTTTTTGTCTAGTAATTTATTCCATATTTTTAAATACTCTCTTGTCATTATGTATAGATCAAAACTACCAGACACCTGTGTTACAGTATTCAGAACAAGTTCTATGTGTCTTTTGAAGCCCACGTACTCAGTAGGCCTACCAAAGTGGCAAATCTATGATAGTATATTTATTCTGAGCATGAGGTGAAGTGATTTATTTCTTTTTCCTTTTATTTCAGATCAAATAATTTTAGACAATTTTCCATTTGCTTTCAGGTCTCTCAATTCTTTCCAAAATGGTTATAATTTTAAAATATTTTGGCTGCAATTCTCCTCATTACTTTCCTAGTTTCAGGAAACGGACCTAGAAATAGTGATGGTTCATTTTTTCTGATCCTTAGTGCCTGAGATTCAGTGCCATATTAATGCCGGTTTCATGACTTCCAGTTGGCCTGGAGCACTGGCAGAGCCGGCTTCCATCTGCCTGCAGAAAATGGTGTAGGTGTTCCCCTAGAGGGCACCAGCTTTCTTCGGTAGACACCATCAGATCCTGCCCTCCCCCATCCCCAGAAAATGGAACAATTTTTCTTCTTACCTGTTTTCTGTGCTTTCGGCTCGTTATTTGCTGTTTTATCAACTGCTTCAGCAAAACCGTGACATAAAAATCAGAAGAGCTCTGCCATATAAGTTCCAATGAAATACAATATGACACAGCATGTAAGACCTTAGTACTTTTACCACCCTGTTTGTTTACTGAAGGCATCTAAGAACTGTTGTTTTAGTAACTAGGTATCTGGTAGTATGAAATTGAAACAGTTGAGCTTGCTCTTGTTCTCTCTGTATTTGGCATAGATTGCAAGTATGGTCTGCTGTTGGGTATTACCAACATAGACTTCCAAGTCACTGGAGTGGTACTAGTGTACAGCAAGTAAGATTGTGGGTACTCCTTTCAGATCGCTGGAACATTACTAGCTTGATTTCTTATCATTTTATGGTTTGTGAACCAAAATTTGGACCTGGTGGTTGGCCAAGCGGTGAGCCACTAAAAAAATCTGTGTCTCAAGGAAGGGTTACTCTTTAAATGTAGTAGATTATTAGTGTGATCACCACATTTGTCATCGGAAGTTCATACTATAGTGTTGGCATGCAACATTTTAAACACTGTTAGGCAGGAGTTTCAGAAAGCTTAATGTGCTTCTGTGGTTTCCAGTGAAGGGGGCGTCCTGTCAAGAGTCCTGATCTCTGTGGTGGTTTTGACAAGCACTGAAGTATGCTGTGGTAAAATCCTTCAAGTCCAAAGTGAGAAAGGCCAGTTGTCTCCAGACTGCTGTTTCAGACTCTCCATAGACGTGTCTCTCTTGGGTCACAGCTGGGTTTTCTCTGCAGCCGTGAGGGCTAGAAATTCGAATGGAAGCAGGTGCTAGCCACTAGCTCCAGTGCTCATTCTGGGCAAGGTATGCCATAGGCTTATATACACTTCACATGTATGTGCACCACACAGAATTACAAAGTGGGATCACTGAAGATGAAGGATGAAATAATGTATGATAAAAGCCTGATGACATGCAGGTACTTACATACAGCATAAACTACATCTGAAAGTATAGTACAGGAGGCAGTATTGTTAGGAAGAGATCCTAGTAAACTTATGAACAGTGCTTTACCTCTGACTTTTTTGGTTCCCCAGGGACAATCTCAACCAATGGGAGAAAGTAACAAGAGGTGAGGAAGCCTCTATATGGATTGCCTCCCAGTCTCTTGCTCCTGGGACCTCAGATTCACTTCCTGTGAAGATCGATGACTGAAGAGCAACAACAGATTGCTTTAACCCAAAAAGCATCCCTTCTTGTTTTGGGGGTTGTTTTCGTTTTGTTTCATTTTTGTTTGAACAAAAAAAACAAAAAAAAAAAAAAAGAAAAAGAAAAGCTACAAAATTCTAACTAAGAAGCAGATCTGCCTGGGAAGGTAACATCCATGCTGTTACCTCAGCTAAATGACTCTGGCAGCCAATCTCCTGACCTACACCAGTGACACATCATGTACAGAGGGAAAACGACAACCTGGATGTTTTGGAGTCAGCTATCAAAAGAGAACTTACTACTTGTGAATATAAAAGACTGGCCTTATCTCACAGGCTACATTGCTGAGGCCTTAATTTAAAACAGGGATGTGTGGGGTGGGGAAATCTTAGGGGTTACTTCTAAATTGTATCTTTCTAGTAAGGGTTTCAATGGTACTTTTATTATACCGTACTGTGGCTGGCTTTAACACCAGTGTCACTTGGGAGTTCTTGGCTATAAATAGAACAATATATCCATTGCTATTGTGAATGTTTATGTGTGATCTACTTGTAATCAGTTTGAACTCCAGCAGAATCTTAGAGACTCTAATTCATGCTTAGGTTACAGACAATTCTCTTGCTACAAATTAAAGGAAAACCAACATTCAGGTTAAATTTTTGACGTACTTCACTAAGCATCTTGATGCAAATTGTCTGTCACTCACAAGGGAAATGCTGAAAGAACTAGTGATGGTGCTTTGTTCTTCAGAACGATTTATAAACCTAGACAATTCCTCCCTTAAAACACTGGAAGTACTGGATATTTATCTCCAATGCGAGAGAGAGTTTCAGGTTGGAGTTTTTGTACGCATAGTGACAGAAGTATCAGATTAAAATTTAAATGTGACAGCAAAGATTTCCTTGCCTAGCTCACAGTTAAGTCATCATTTTTATTTCTACCTGCTGAGTTGTGTTTTAAAAGGTATTAGAGACATACCTGAAGTATGCTATCTGCTGGGAACAAAAGCCTTGTCAGAAAAGTCAGATCTGATAAGAGGGATTGTGGTACCATTACAATAAATCAAAAATGGTTTTGTATTGACTAGCTTTTGTGTTGCACAGTAACACTGCATGTCTTCTACTGCTCTTTTTCCCCATCCTGTAATGACTGAAATTAAGAAACTTCTCCATTTGTCTGTTTGCTTTTTTCCCCTAGTTCAGTAAAATTTTCATTCTTAGAACTGCATTTCCTAGTGAAAGAATAGCTTACTGAAGAAAACTACTCTAAAATACTGTGTTTACAGTTCTGTGCTGATTTAGGCTTCAGCCTTACCAACTTACGCACAGACTTTAAGACCTTATATTTAATGCCACTCTCTTAAATTTAGTGCAATTGTACAGATTATATGTCAACAACAATTAATTTGCCTTCATCTTTCTCTTAAACATAATGAGAAAAAAATCATCATGTATATCCACACAGTCGGTGAAAATACAGTCTTTTCATACCTTTCACATACAGCCTATATTGCATTATATGCTTTTTCACAGATAACACACTTTTGTGGTTCTGTGATAACATGGCTATTTGTGTAACTGCAACAATTAATAGTAGTGACTTAAAACCAGAACACAGGTTCTCTTTTTCCATCTCATGTCTGTCGACCTGTATTGCTCTAATAAGCATGCCATTTTATGGGTTTCATGTAAAGGACTTGGCCTCTTGAGTTTTGCCTTCTGTTATGGTCGAGCACACACCAGTATCTGTATGTGTGTACAGTATGTGATGCATAATCACATAATGTATAAATGCACCTAAGCCTTTGCAGTACATAATATCCCAGAGGTTGGGAAGTCAGTATGAAGTTATCTTATTTGTATGATACAGGTTACTGAGCAGCAGCTCCATAATTTTTTTCAGCTTGCTTTACCATTTCTAAGTGCAGAAATTCACTGCTAACCACAGCAAACTACTTTGAAATGAAAAAAATGGCAGGAAACAGTTAAACCAAAGCAGAATTAATAGTATTTCATGCTATGTCTTCTGCTTTACTCCTTAGCAGTTCTGTTTTAACTAAATTATGCAGATGCAACCTTTCATCCACTAAGTACTGGAGACACAATCCACAGTTCCTAATTTACATGGAAATTATCCAAATCTATGGTGACTACAAATTCAGATGCCCCAACAACTGGACGGAATGTTTTTCCCTCATGGGTTAAGTATATTTGCTGTTATTCTCCCTCTTTGAATGCTGATCTTACAAGCACTGCACAAGTATTCCTTATCACACTGTGTCTGTGTTATGGAAAGCTTTTAATTCATCTTTTACTCATTGACAGTAAAGATAACTTCACTAGTTCTGTTGCTTACCATTCAAAATATTTGGCAGTATCAGTATGTTTTGAAGTTCTTAAGTACTGATACAGAACCTGTTTCCCTGGCAAATTTGTCAAATTGGCAGTAATAAGTTGTTCTATTAATGTCTCAAGGCAATATTGTTTCTAACATAGAACTATCCAAACCACATAAAATATGTTTGCTATAGTATAGTGTCCATTAGAATTAAAAATTTTGGCTCCAATGGTTGTGGTTTGATTTGTTTTACTGGTATGTAAAAGGAGATAGGTCAAATATTACTCTTTGTTAGCACCTAAACCAACAATAGCTACAATGGGCTGTATTTTCTGAGCAAATTTAGTCTGTCTTAGCATTTACAGAGAAGCAGATTCAGATGTGTAAATTTTTTGTAGAAGCAAACTTATACCCACACTTCCAAAGTCAAAAACCGTCAAAAATTAAGATTTTGAAGCTGCATTTCTATTTCATGGCTCAACTACATGTTGAGATTTAGTTGTCAAAAATCTGGACTTGAACTCACAAATAGAGTGAGGCATCTAGATCTGTAAGACATCTGGCTTCTGAAGTTAAACTGCCAAAAGCCATTCTTTGTGCATTTTTATCGCTAAAACTGATCTCGCCCAAGATCAGTAAGGATGTAAGAAAAACTTAACAGATCTCTCCTTTCCTGAAAGTGTTAGATTTATACTCCCAGAACTGCATTATTTTTGTTAATAATTCCAATTGTTGTCCCCTTCTAAGAGTGGTATAGGTAAAAGGAATGTCTGAAGCTGTATCTGAGCATTTCTAATGTTTTATGAGATGGTGCCTGAAAGGTATGCACTATGTGAGAAAAATAGTTGACATAGCATGATACTTATCTAGGATTTTGCATATTTTATTACAGCACTGGCAGAAACTCCATTGTTATAATTAATCTATGAATTTTGTATGGTAGTGCAACATTCTGCTGTAATGGTTGAACTCACGGCTGTATATTTTTTAATACGTGACCATTAGAGAATGCAGTAGGATCTTTTAGTTGCAGCATATGATAAAACTTATTTACGTTGGAGGGGACGTGCAGAATGGAATTAATCTTTTTACGTGGCACAGACTTCTTTCATGTGTTTAAACTTAGAACAGTGTAATCAGTTTGCTGTGACTGCATTTGGACCGTTTGGTGTTAAAATTGTAGGGATCGCAAATAGCACTATTCATGTTAAAAAACAGAGGTTGTTAAATGCTCAAAACAATTATGACCCGCTTGAAATAATGCATTTGCCTCAAACACTGTGATATAGGAGCAGTTCTGTGAAGTGGAACAATTAATTTGTTCATTCTGAACACAGAAAAGGCTTTCTGCACATGACTACAAGAAAGTTCATGTTCCATCTTTAGATTATATATCCCAGTCTAGCAAAGGCACGTCACAGCTCTTGTTTTGCTTTCTGACCAAAAACTGTGCTCGATTGTAATACGGGTGTATACTCTGTCAAAAAACCTAAAATAATGGACTGCTTTCTAGGGTAGATCAAACTGATTTGAAGAGTAGATTCATATATATTCAAAATTCAGGTTGGGCTGTTATGTGAAGAAGGAAGAACTTCAAGGTAACAACATTCAACTTTACTACATTTAGTGGGCTGAAAAATTTGTTTTATATATATATATATTTACACACACATATATATATATATGATACATATAAACTATCTTTGTAAAAAAACAAAAAATATGCAAGTGCAATAATTTAAAGAGGTCTTAACTTTGCATTTATAAATTATAAATACTGTACATGGTGTGTAATTTTTTTCATGTATTCATTTGCAGTCTTTGTATTTAAAAAACAAACCTAAACCTTTACTATTATGTTTGTACAATAGAACAGTAAGCATTTATTATGATGTAGTTAAGTTGTAAATAAATTCACGAACCAAACAGCCAGTACATATGCATATATATGGGTGTCCTATTGTGAAACCTGTTTTTGCTTTTACTGCTGGCTTTAGCACAGCAAGACTACTTCTGTGGATATGTAATTATACATATAAATATATGTATGATACATAAAATGTATTTAGAAATGTTCATAATTTTAATGGATATATCTATACATATACTTTGGTGTGAATATTACTGAATACAGAGTTTTTTAATATTATTTTTCATGTTTATTTTTGCTATTTTGGGAGTGGAAGTGAGGGATGGGAAGTGTATGTACATGTATGTGTTTATACCACAAGTAAAACTCGCGAGAAAGGAGTTTAAAACATAACAGATTCCTTTAAAAAGGTAGCACCTGTTTTTTCCTGTAATTGCAGATTACTGCTTATAGCGTGTTTTCTCAAGGTAAGTTCATTCTTTAAAAAAAAAAAAATTTTATATGTGTATTATCACTTATTGCAAGTTCATGTTGTCACCAACTGCCAAGGGATCCGCCCTCCTGCTGCCAGAAAGCTTACCTTGCTGTTGACAGATACTTCCACACAGATCCTTGCTTTGCCACTGCCAAAGAGCAGTGCAGCTAATGCAGAATCATTTGCTGCCTTTAGGGAATTATAGAGATACTCAGATGCTGAATTGTAGAAAAATACTCAATTTTTTAAGGTTTGCTAGTCCAAAAAAAATACAGGGCTTTGACAGTTGGCAGTACCCTGAAAACACAAGGTAGGTTCAGGGTACTGTAAAGCAAAATTCTGAACAGCACATTAGCAGAATCTTTATAAAGTAGATGGAAAGAAAAACCAAGGAAAAAAAATCCTGTGTATTTATCTGTCAAATACATTGATCTGCTTCAAAGATCATCTCTTGCACTGTTCGTGCTCAGTAAACAGGGCGTATGCCCAAAATAGCCTTGTTTGTTTCTGACTCTGCATGACCCTTCCATTCTCAGAGAAATGTGTTGAGCCTGGAATAGAGAGTTCTTCAACCTGAGGTCTGTTTCTAGTTTGCAGCATGGACTTCAAATGTCTCCTCCTCAGTGAAGGAACTCAGCATTGCTAGAACGGCTTGGCTGGAAACAGGTTTCCAGGGCAACTGCTTTGGCTTAACTGATGCATACAGTTGTCAAAAACAAGTTTTACAAAATGTACCTGGTTTTGTGCTGTTGTGATCAGTCCTTCCAGAGAGCTCTGATTGCTGCAAGGGAGGTGCTCCTAGTACCGTGACTAAAGCTGATTGAAGTTTGGAGACGAAAGGAGTATATTTCTGTTGTTTTTGAGGAACTTTGAATGAGGTTTATTTGAAAGTATCCAAGTGCTCGGTAAGATCCTGTGCTCATTTGAGTCCATTGTAAGACAGAGACTTCAATGGATTTCCCCTGCTCAACAAGTATTAGAGGTTACTTTGTTGTGCTCCTTTTGCTGAAGACAGTTACTAAGGAGAAATTTCCCCTTCCTCGAGCTGTAATCCTTTGTCAGATTAGGGAGAAAAGCTTTTTTCAAAGAGTTTCAGCAGTGCTCTAAGAAAGAACTACCTGTACCAGAGATGTTGCTTACAAAGGTGAAGATCTTTGTCTCTAGATCAGGACAAATTACAAAGAAGTGCTTCAGAAGGGAGTTAGTATGTAAGTAAGACCTGTTGTTTAAAAGTCTTCTAAAGGGGAAACCTGAGACTCAAGAACTTTGAAAAGAATGAATTATACCAGGTAAAGTTTTCCTTTTTTGTTTGTTTGTTTGTGGGTTTTTTTGTTTGTTTGTAACATTCCTGGAAGGGCTAAATGATTTTCACTACATCATCTAACATTCAGGTGACAGTAATTATTTTTCTTTTTTATAACAATGTAAACCCTGTGAATATAGGTGAGAATACAGGGTTTTTTTAGAGCTACTTCTGTTCCTCAAGCTGTATTTATGTTGCTTATGGAAGCAACATAAGTTGTCAATAAACACTATTTAGCAAGCATATGAAAATGAAATAAATAGGGCTTGTAAATTAAAAAAAAAAAAAAAAAGCCAAAAAAGAAATGTTTGGAAGCACCTAAAAGAGTCAGTATCTGTCAGAA
Source organism: Buceros rhinoceros silvestris (assembly GCF_000710305.1). Taxonomy (NCBI): domain Eukaryota; kingdom Metazoa; phylum Chordata; class Aves; order Bucerotiformes; family Bucerotidae; genus Buceros; species Buceros rhinoceros. The sequence continues at coordinate 25,547 of NW_010423445.1, forward strand.
GCCTTTGAAAATTTTACCATTAAAGATAGAATGTGGTAAAGTGGTGAATATGGAATTAGTGCTGATGGATGAGTTGATGATAAAGAAGAGAAGTGGTATGATAACTAACATTAGTTTCCAGTTAGTGAAGTCCAAGTTGTTTTCTCCCACTGACTTGTGGAGAGAAAAGAAATATTCAATATTGGACATATTTTACATCTCGTGACAAAAAAAACCCTCACCTTGAGAAACATCACCTGGAAAAAAAAAATACTGTTTCTCATGTGACTAGCCTGGAAAAAAGCCAGTGACACGTGCCTTTCCTCTTAACATGGAAATGTACTGAAGCTTGCAAAGAATATTCACAGTACATCTTGAAAGGCAATGGACACCTGCTAAGATACTACTTATGGACTGCAGGGAGCTAAGTTGTTCTGTGACAGATTTCCATTATAACCTTTTGCAAGTTGCCCAGCACTGGATGGTTTTGGGGCTTGTTAACTTATTTAAGCCTGTAAACACTCTTTATGTGTTACATGTGTTTAGAAATATCCCTGGTTACATTCAGTCCAGAGTTCAAAATATATGTAGAGGCAATCGGGTGATAACCTCAAAATGTATCAGGTGAGGACAAATAGCACAGAGCTGTGAGCCCCTCAGATATGCTGCTGATGGGTACCATAGATGAGAGTAGCTCCATTTCCATCTTCAAATGTAAGGGGAGGTTTAAGTAATTACAGTGCAAGCTTTCAAGCTGGCCTATGTAGTTTCATATTTAACAACTTTTGGCCACTGCCATCTTGAAAATTTTCAAACTCCCTTAGTTAAACACAGTATCAGATTTTGATTTAAATCCGTGCTGACTTCTCTGAGGGTCAGTGGCAAATGGGTTTAGGTACTACATACGTAGTTCCTGTTCCACAGCCATTTTACAGGGTCCTGTTCCAGGGCTGCTGGGAATGGTGTAGTTAATTCTCCTGGTCCTCTAAACCACCCGCATCAGCTCCAGCTGTAGGACAACCTCCCCTTTCAAACTCGGTACCTGTTCAGGAAACTGGGTGAATCTGCTGTGCAATTCTCCTCATTTTTAATGATTAGTTACCAAATACATTAAGACGTGCTATAACCTCATGCAGAGCTTCATGTGCAGTGTGTTGATTTTCTTCCTTTCAAAGTTTCTGAATTAGCCACAGCACTAGTAAATGTTCTAGGTACTCTAGAATCATGGGCATGGTAGAAATAAAGTTTCCAAGGAATAAATACTGGTTTTGCATGTTGTTTGTTGTTGGAATGTATATAAAATAACACACAAAAAATCAGAATGTATTCCTTTTGGAATTTGTCTTTCATGACTTCTGCGCATTACAGAAAAGTGTTCTCTGAAATCCCTCCTCTGGTCCCCAGCAGATCACTACCATCAGAGCTAGCTATCTTTTACTAGTGATATACCAGAACCATTAGTGAACTGGTCCATCAGGCAAATCTAAAGAACTTCCACGTGATCTGGGACTTGGAGCTAATCCAGGATGTCTGCAAGTATAGGCTTGCTTCCTGAATGTGCAAGGACAGCAGTCTTCATTGAGTTTATTCTAAGCCTTTGCGATGCTGACCGATCAGAGGGAGCTGACCTAGTGTTTAGAGGTGGTTGCCATTCGAGCTGGTGAGATGTGGCAACTTGTTGTGATATTTGGCACCCGACTCCCTGCCGTCGGGGGTCATTTTATACACTTTCTCTAGTATAGAGGATGCAAAAATGGCACTTTATTACGTAATGAACAGGGTTTTATAATCTCCCAAGAAGCCTCGCCCATCGTGGGTGGTTACTGCATTCCTGTAACGTAAGCACGTAAGCACGTAATCTTCCGACTGCCCACACTGCCACCCAGTGTTCTGCAACAGTGAGACATCAGTTGAAGTCTCTTTCTGTCCTTCAACACAAAGCATGTGAACCCCAAGACCACCCATCTCAGAAAAGCAAGAGGTACTGTACTGCAGACTTAAAAGAAAGCTTCACACAAGAAAACTAACATCCTGTAAGAGACTTGCATAGTTGCTACCTGAAAGCTTCTAAATTAATTCCTTGAAATCATTAAATAGAATTTGCTGATAAGGTTGGCAGGTTCCTCATTTTCAGCCTTATGTCTTTCTGTTCTTTTGTCCTATGAATTTGCTTACCTGATGGAGCAATTTGTTTTTTTCTTTCATCTTCAAGGACTGTATATTAGACTGCCATCTCTACAGCCTTTTCTTCCCTTTGCGCTTCTGTGGTCTGAATTAGTTCCCAGTGATTGGGAAATAAAACCAATTCTATTCTGCAGGGCCAAGCTTCCAAGGTTTATGTAAAGCACGGAGAACAAGTTGTGTACCAAATACTGAGTTAATGGGCTGGAATTGTGGAAAGGAGACCTTAGTTTCTTTCTGCCCTGAGAGTAATAGTTTTCATGCAATATTAGATACCTGTGAAGCCTGGAACAAAGTAAATGCTGTGGCATGTCAGAGTAAGGTGAGGACAGAACTAAAACGAAAGACAGGCTTTGCGTATAGGGGAAACGTCTCTCAGGTACTAGCTAGCCTGAAGTAGGGGGGCTGGTTTGGAGTCCCAGCTCCCCGGTCTTCCTGCACTCTAAGTTTTGCCCTGAGTTGTGTACAGGCCTCATCTTGAACCACTCACAGCACAGTGCCTCACAGCACTCTCGTGTAATGCTTATCATGCTTTCTAAAATGCTTTAGACAGTGTCCCTGTGCAGAGTTGGCATAGATGAAATTAATGTGTTTGGGGATCCTGGTGCTTTTCTTTTGAAGCTGAGACTGTATTATGGAGCTTTTTAGGAAGTTACAAGAAAGGACTACAGAGTGAGATCAAGAGGGTTTTTCATTTGCAATACTTTTTACCAATTTCCTGAATTCAGTTGATCCTGCATAACCTATGTCACAGATTAAGACATTTCTATATCTTACTCTTTTTGCTACTAGGTTATAGTGGCAGTAAAACAGAGCAGAGTTTGCAGAATTTTCTTGAGCTTCTATTTCTGTTTGGTATGTAACTGTAGTCTGACAAAACACTTCTGACACTGATAGAGTTTCCCCTTCCTGGGAATACTGATGCTACGGAAAGTGCCATGGCAGACATCCACATGGTAAACAGGAAAGGTATTTTTCACATTCTTTCAATTGGAACATATACTAAGAGAGGATCTGTGTTGTCTTTTTCAGTTAAGTCAGTCGATATAAACCATACCATGGGAAGACTAGAGCAGAACATTATTTATTTTGCATGCGTGGGAAGGCTTTGTGTCAATGACTTGTCACTAACTGTTCTGCTGTCTTGTAGTAACAACTCTACAATTTAAACAAGAGAGTACTGTGACTGAGAATGCTGTAATGTAATGCTAATGAGGTTGACACAGCCTGGAAACATCTATTCTGTGCTCTTTACAGGATAGGCTGGTGGCCATAAGTGACATACTTGTTGGGGGACAGAGTATGACTAGTAACCACAGCAGAGAGAGAAGATTGGCTAGGACAGACCGAATTCTCTTCCCATCCAGAGCTTGTCTCAACAAGTTATCCTGGAGGTACAGTGGTTGGGAACATCAGTTTCATTGGTGTTACTTTCGCCTTGGAAAAAAAAAATTGAAATTATAGAATATGCCACATTCTTCTATAAGATTATAAACCCAGTATGAACTGTGTAATTCTCCACATGACCCTACAGGGTTGGTCCAAATCTTTTACATGCTTTTTCATGTGTATGTTCATAAAAGCACACATTTCCAAAATGTGTGATTATCCCACAGCCTGCATAGTTCTCTAGCACTGTACCCACCTTGCATTTGGTGTCTGTTTCAAATACAAGTAACTTAGAAAAAAAAAGTAATATGTTGTGATTTCTACATGCCAAGAAATAGTGAGAGGGAAATGATTGTAAAAACTCCATTAAAGAAAGCGATATTCTGGAAAAAACCCGTTTTTTTTAACTGTGAGGATTGTGGCATTTAACTTGTTAAAAAGCACTTGGATACTACTTCTTCAGGTTGTATAGATTTCAAATAGCTATTACAGTTGTTGGAAATAATACAATCTCAACACCAATGGCAGCAACAGGCTAGTAGCTTATAGTAGCAACATCAACACAGAGAAACAGACTTCATTAACTTATCTATGAAAAATAAACTGTAAAAGGCAAAATATTGGTGTCTTGAAATACTGAAATGTTAAGAAATAACTTTCCCAACTACTTTTAGCATGTGTCAGATTCCCAGCTTATTGTTAGGGCAAGGCAAGCTTTAGGAAAGCTGCAGTCACTTTTTTTGCAGGCACATGTGCCTGTGTGGTACTGCATGTCATTTAGCTCTGGCTATTTAGAGCGGTCTGACCCAGAAACTGTTCTGCACGTCTCTGTCACTGTGTTAATAGGATCAGAGTGTGCTCCATGTGACTGCAAGTCCTCTCTGTTTGACAAGGAAGAGGTAAGTACCACTCCTAAGGCGGTCTCTACCAATCACCAAAACAACCAGCAACAGACACAACCAAACGAAATATACCCCTGTGCAGAAAAGACTCTGGGACAGGAGTCCATGGTGATGCTCATCTTCCCTTCCAGCGATACTAACTGGTTGAATCCACAAGGAGCAGAGCTGATGTGAAATCCTACCCAAAGGGCCTGAGCCTGCCCTGTGTTCCCAACAGGTGTTTCTCTGACCCATGGTGCTGGTGAGGTCTGAGTTCCTGTGGTTTTACATTATTATTCTTATGTTTTAAAAATGAAGTTAGGTTTTCTGCTACCTTAACACATAACTTTGATATTCTTCTCTGTTTCCTGTTACAATCCATCATTTGCTCTGCTTTAGCTGTGATACACAGACTCCCATATTCTGTAGAAACAGGCCAACAGAATGAAAAGTTATGGGTTGGACCCCACTCCTCTCTCTAAAGAGCCACCTGTTTTACAAAATGTGGAAATTTGTTATTTTTGAGACTGTTCCCCTCTGAAGTTTGGACAAAATCAGCCAATACATTCGAAAGCTTTATGGGAGGCACCAGAAGTCAGAGGCCTTGTCTGACATTGCTGGAAAGCAACATAAGATGTCAGATGTGCTTTGCAGTTTAGAACTGTGGTAAAATAATAACATCTGTTGAAGCCCCAAATACTGTAGGAATACCAGCAAACTTTCATTTTTGTCATTCCTAATGCACAAACTAAAAGATGCAGGTATCTCAGAACAAATCTGGGCTTACCTTGGATTTTTTCTGTTTAAGATACATTATGTAGAGATATTTTACCTCTGGCTGCAGTAGGGAACAGTGCTTCCTAAAAGATAAGTCTGGGTTTCGAGGCTGAGTGCAACAATGCTTTGGACTACATGCAGGTTTTGTTTCTAGGACAAAAGTCTAGTTAAGAAACCGGGATAGAGACAAACAGCTAAGTAGCACATATTTTAAAATTATCTTAGGTATTGACTTGTTAAAGACAAGGTTTTGTTTAAGGGTTTAGCTTTAGGAACACTCTTAAATCTAATTCGGGAGCCTGCTGGTGTTGACACCAGCCTTCCCAGTGGTACTGATAAAGCTGAATGCTGTGACTGTTGAATAGCTGGGCTGTGGGCCTGTCCCCAGATCATGTAGACACTTTCTAGTGGATAGGCTCTATTTAAGGGCTCCAGTTGTCCTTTGCGTAAAGCCTGCCCTGCACAGCAGTCAGGTTTGAATTATCCCAGTACTATGGTAAGCCTCCCTTAGCCTCCTCCTGTTTCTCCGTTACACCCTAGAGCCTTCAGCTCTGTCCTGGTCCACACAGATAAATTGGAGCTAGATCCTGGCTATGTTCATGGAGGATTTTCACAGAATGGTCATAAAGACCAGAGTGGTGTTGGGACAAGTGTAAATGCCTAAATCACCATCAGTCTCTAAAGGGCAATGTCCATTTAGCCTCCAAAGGTAGCAGTGTAGTTATTGGTTGTTGGTGATGACTTCAGAAGACCTACTCAAATAACGCTGATGCTGTTTGACCCCATTTCCCAGCTTTGGAGCTTGCCTTCGACACAGGTACCTGTCTGAGCCTGCCTGGGGCCACTACAAGGCTCAGATTATGCATCTGAGAGTTTGGGACATTCACTGAGGCTTGCAGAGCAGATGCATCTGACCCTTCAAAGGTACCCTCTGCCTTGGGTTGATAGTATATTTTTATGCAGTAAAAATATGAAATTAAAGTAAATGGAACTCATGGCTGTGATGAAGTACATAACAACCATAAGATACTTGCATTTCAGGGCATCTGAGGGGAAAGCTAATATCCATAAAACTTCTAGCAGTAGATCTGATTTCTTGGCAGCATTTTCTGTTGTTCATTGCAAACAAAAGTCCCACTGTAGCACCAACAGTAATGGAAAGAATGCTGCTTCCTTTCCCGTTACATAAACATAGTTTGAGGAGCAGGAGCAATAGATCAGAGGTAAGAGAGGCTTTGCAGCTTGGCACCTACATGTTTCACCAGGAAAAAAGCTATATTGACTTAACTAGATTTATGGAGTGCTGACTGGCAATGATCACTTCTGGGTGCAGACGGGAGGTTTTGTGTTTATTGTAAGCTATAACTGGGTCCAACTGCTTTGTGACTCCTGAACATAAACCAGAGATCCTTTGGAAGGTAGGAGCCCAACCTGCTGTGTGCCTATCTGCAGGATTCCTCAAAAGAACAGCCTTTTGAGTCAGACAGGTGTGCTGTGCTCAAAGTTTAATAAAGTGGTTGTCATCTAGTTTGTCAAGAATCAGGTATGCAGTCTGGTATTACTCAAACTTCTGGAGAAATGGATTTCATTAGGTATGCTTGTAGGATTAACTTACAAGCATCAGTATGGTTGTTTGTTTTGGGTTTTTATGGTTTTTTTTGGTAGTTCTTCCTTCCTACCTGCACCAGGAACAAATTATGGGATTTTCAAGATAATGCATATGTGATGAGACAGCTGTGCTGAGAAGATGGGGCTTTGGTCATGATCCTAAAGCCAGTCAGAGTGTGCCTGTTGCTGTCTGTCGGGGAAAGGCTATCTTCCAATTTATTTCTCACATACTCTCACTAAGTCATCAGCTTGTCTAAGTTTTGATTCAACAACTTGATGCAGGTTCAGAAGTCTGATCTGCCATTCCTGGAGGCTCAGTTTGTCTGTGGCTTTGCTAAATATAATTTTAATATAATTAAATAT